>NW_025334901.1:0-300000 GCF_020171115.1 Neogale vison | reverse complement strand
ACCTAACTATAACCCTAAAATTAACCCGTCCTAAAACTAACGGAAAACGCTGACCCTGACCTGACTGTGAGCCTGACCATAAACCTAACCCTAAAACCTAAAGGTAACCAACCCTGACCTGAACCCCTAAACCTAAACCCTAACCCTAACCCCTAACCCCTAACCCTACCCTAACCCCTAACCCGTACCCTAACCCGTACCCTACACCCTAACCCGTACCCTAACCCGTACCCTAACCCGTACCCTAACCCGTACCCTAACCCTAACCCGTACCCTAACCCTAACCCGTACCCTAACCCTAACCCTAACCCTAACCCTAACCCTAAGCCTAACCCTAACCCTAACCCTAACCCTAAGCCTGACACAGTCCTAAGCCTGACCCTAACCCTAACCCTAACCCTGACCGTGACTGTGTTCCCGACCCTAACCGCAATCCTTAAGGTAACCCTATCCCTGATCTAATGCCAACCACGATCCTAAACCTAATGCTGAGGCTAAACATAAAACTAAACCTTACCCCTAACCCAAAAACCTAACCCTAACCTTAAGGCTGTCTAACCCTAACCGAACCATAACCCTACTTCTAAAACCTAATCCTAACTCCAAACCCAAACCTTTCCCCTAAATCTAATCCTGAAACTGAACCGTATATTGACCCCAATCCAAATCCTGACCCTGACCATAAACCGGACCCCGGCCCAGACCTTCACCAGATCCTGACCCTAAACCTAACCCTGACAATAGCACTGGCCCAAAACTAACCCTGTCCTTGAGCTGAACGTGGACCCTAAACCAAAACCAGATCCTGACCCTAAACCTGACACTGGCTCTGAACTTCACCCTGACCCTGACCCAGACCCTGAACATAAACCTAAACCTGACCCTAACGGTGACCCTACACTGACCCTAACACTAACCCTGAAGCTGACTGTGATTCTGACCCTAACTGTAACCCTAAAGGTAACCCCTGACCCTGACCCTGATATGGACCATGACACAAAACATAACAATGATTCTAACCCTACAACTAACCCATAAAACTAATGCAGACCCTGACCCTAAACCAGTGTAACCCTAATCCTCAAATTAATTCTAATTCTCACCCCAAAACCCATACTTTAAACCTATCCCTGAATTTATCCCTGAATCTGACCTGACCCTTACCCTGAACTTTGCCAAAACTTGACCCTGATCCGAATTTTGGCCCTAAACAGAACCCTGGCCCTGACCCTAAACTGAACCCTGGCCCTGACCCTAAACCTGACCCTAATACTTTCACTGACACTGACCATAAACCCAACTCTGACCCAGACCGTGAGCCTGACCAGAACTCTAACCCTAAAGCTAAACTAAGTCAGGACCCTAATCATAACCCAGAATCTAAACATAAAGCAGGCCTTATTCTAACCATGACCATAATCCTGAACTGGACCCTAACCATAACACTGAACATGACACCAAACCTATCCCTGACCCTGACCCTTACTCTGAAACTAACCCTAACCCCTGGACACTGACTGTGAGCCTGACCATAAACCTAACCCTGAACCTAACCCTAACCCTGACCCCTACACTACGCCTAACGAAAACCCTGCCCACTAACAATGTCTAACCCTAACCCTGAACCTAACTATAACCCTAAAATTAACCCGGTCCTAAAACTAACTGAAAACGCTGACCCTGACTCTGACTGTGAGCCTGACCATAAACCTAACCCTAAACCTAAACCTAACCCTAACCCTAACCCTAACCCTAACCCGTACCCTAACCCGTACCCTAACCCGTACCCTAACCCGTACCCTAACCCTAAACCGTACCCTAACCCTAACCCGTAACCTAACCCGTACCCTAACCCGTACCCTAACCCTAACCCGTACCCTAACCCTAACCCGTACCCTAACCCGTACCCTAACCCGTACCCTAACCCTAACCCATACCCTAACCCGTACCCTAACCCGTACCCAACCCTAACCCGTACCCTAACCCTAACCCGTACCCTAACCCTAACCCTAACCCTAAGCCTAACCCTAACCCTAACCCTAACCCTAAGCCTGACACAGTCCTAAGCCTGACCCTAACCCTAACCCTAACCCTGACCGTGACTGTGTTCCCGACCCTAACCGCAATCCTTAAGGTAACCCTATCCCTGATCTAATGCCAACCACGATCCTAAACCTAATGCTGAGGCTAAACTTAAAACTAAACCCTACCCTAACCCAAAACCTAACCCTAACCTTAAGGCTGTCTAACCCTAACCGAACCATAACCCTACTTCTAAACCTAATCCTAACTCCAAACCCAAACCTTTCCCCTAAATCTAATCCTGAAACTGAACCGTATATTGACCCCAATCCAAATCCTGACCCTGACCATAAACCGGACCCCGGCCCAGACCTTCACCAGATCCTGACCCTAAACCTAACCCTGACAATAGCACTGACCCAAAACTAACCCTGTCCTTGAGCTGAACGTGGACCCTAAACCAAAACCAGATCCTGACCCTAAACCTGACACTGGCTCTGAACTTCACCCTGACCCTGACCCAGACCCTGAACATAAACCTAAACCTGACCCTAACGGTGACCCTACACTGACCCTAACACTAACCCTGAAGCTGACTGTGATTCTGACCCTAACTGTAACCCTAAAGGTAACCCTGACCCTGACCCTGATATGGACCATGACACAAAACATAACAATGATTCTAACCCTACAACTAACCCATAAAACTAATGCAGACCCTGACCCTAAACCAGTGTAACCCTAATCCTCAAATTAATTCTAATTCTCACCCCAAACCCATACTTTAAACCTATCCCTGAATTTATCCCTGAATCTGACCTGACCCTTACCCTGAACTTTGCCAAAACTTGACCCTGATCCGAATTTTGACCCTAAACAGAACCCTGGCCCTGACCCTAAACTGAACCCTGGCCCTGACCCTAAACCTGACCCTAATACTTTCACTGACACTGACCATAAACCTAACTCTGACCCAGACCGTGAGCCTGACCAGAACTCTAACCCTAAAGCTAAACTAAGTCAGGACCCTAATCATAACCCAGAATCTAACATAAAGCAGGCCTTATTCTAACCATGACCATAATCCTGAACTGGACCCTAACCATAACACTGAACATGACACCAAACCTATCCCTGACCCTGACCCTTACTCTGAAACTAACCCTAACCCTGACACTGACTGTGAGCCTGACCATAAACCTAACCCTGAACCTAACCCTAACCCTGACCCCTACACTACGCCTAACGATAACCCTGCCCCTAACAATGTCTAACCCTAACCCTGAACCTAACTATAACCCTAAAATTAACCCGGTCCTAAAACTAACTGAAAACGCTGACCCTGACTCTGACTGTGAGTCTGACCATAAACCTAACCCTAAACCTAAACCTAACCCTAACCCTAACCCTAACCCTAACCCTAACCCGTACCCTAACCCGTACCCTAACCCGTACCCTAACCCTAAACCCGTACCCTAACCCGTACCCTAACCCTAACCCGTACCCTAACCCTAACCCGTACCCTAACCCGTACCCTAACCCTAACCCTAACCCTAACCCTAACCCTAAGCCTAACCCTAACCCTAACCCTAACCCTAAGCCTGACACAGTCCTAAGCCTGACCCTAACCCTAACCCTAACCCTGACCGTGACTGTGTTCCCGACCCTAACCGCAATCCTTAAGGTAACCCTATCCCTGATCTAATGCCAACCACGATCCTAAACCTAATGCTGAGGCTAAACATAAAACTAAACCCTACCCTAACCCAAAACCTAACCCTAACCTTAAGGCTGTCTAACCCTAACCGAACCATAACCCTACTTCTAAACCTAATCCTAACTCCAAACCCAAACCTTTCCCCTAAATCTAATCCTGAAACTGAACCGTATATTGACCCCAATCCAAATCCTGACCCTGACCATAAACCGGACCCCGGCCCAGACCTTCACCAGATCCTGACCCTAAACCTAACCCTGACAATAGCACTGACCCAAAACTAACCCTGTCCTTGAGCTGAACGTGGACCCTAAACCAAAACCAGATCCTGACCCTAAACCTGACACTGGCTCTGAACTTCACCCTGACCCTGACCCAGACCCTGAACATAAACCTAAACCTGACCCTAACGGTGACCCTACACTGACCCTAACACTAACCCTGAAGCTGACTGTGATTCTGACCCTAACTGTAACCCTAAAGGTAACCCTGACCCTGACCCTGATATGGACCATGACACAAAACATAACAATGATTCTAACCCTACAACTAACCCATAAAACTAATGCAGACCCTGACCCTAAACCAGTGTAACCCTAATCCTCAAATTAATTCTAATTCTCACCCCAAACCCATACTTTAAACCTATCCCTGAATTTATCCCTGAATCTGACCTGACCCTTACCCTGAACTTTGCCAAAACTTGACCCTGATCCGAATTTTGACCCTAAACAGAACCCTGGCCCTGACCCTAAACTGAACCCTGGCCCTGACCCTAAACCTGACCCTAATACTTTCACTGACACTGACCATAAACCTAACTCTGACCCAGACCGTGAGCCTGACCAGAACTCTAACCCTAAAGCTAAACTAAGTCAGGACCCTAATCATAACCCAGAATCTAACATAAAGCAGGCCTTATTCTAACCATGACCATAATCCTGAACTGGACCCTAACCATAACACTGAACATGACACCAAACCTATCCCTGACCCTGACCCTTACTCTGAAACTAACCCTAACCCTGACACTGACTGTGAGCCTGACCATAAACCTAACCCTGAACCTAACCCTAACCCTGACCCCTACACTACGCCTAACGATAACCCTGCCCCTAACAATGTCTAACCCTAACCCTGAACCTAACTATAACCCTAAAATTAACCCGGTCCTAAAACTAACTGAAAACGCTGACCCTGACTCTGACTGTGAGCCTGACCATAAACCTAACCCTAAACCCTAAACCACTAACCCTAACCCTAACCCTAACCCTAACCCTAACCCGTACCCTATACCCTAACCCGTACCCTAACCCGTACCCTAACCCTAACCCGTACCCTAACCCGTACCCTAACCCTAACCCGTACCCTAACCCGTACCCTAACCCTAACCCGTACCCTAACCCTAACCCGTACCCTAACCCTAACCCTAACCCTAACCCTAAGCCTAACCCTAACCCTAACCCTAACCCTAAGCCTGACACAGTCCTAAGCCTGACCCTAACCCTAACCCTAACCCTGACCGTGACTGTGTTCCCGACCCTAACCGCAATCCTTAAGGTAACCCCTATCCCTGATCTAATGCCAACCACGATCCTAAACCTAATGCTGAGGCTAAACATAAAACTAAACCCTACCCTAACCCAAAACCTAACCCTAACCTTAAGGCTGTCTAACCCTAACCGAACCATAACCCTACTTCTAAACCTAATCCTAACTCCAAACCCAAACCTTTCCCCTAAATCTAATCCTGAAACTGAACCGTATATTGACCCCAATCCAAATCCTGACCCTGACCATAAACCGGACCCCGGCCCAGACCTTCACCAGATCCTGACCCTAAACCTAACCCTGACAATAGCACTGACCCAAAACTAACCCTGTCCTTGAGCTGAACGTGGACCCTAAACCAAAACCAGATCCTGACCCTAAACCTGACACTGGCTCTGAACTTCACCCTGACCCTGACCCAGACCCTGAACATAAACCTAAACCTGACCCTAACGGTGACCCTACACTGACCCTAACACTAACCCTGAAGCTGACTGTGATTCTGACCCTAACTGTAACCCTAAAGGTAACCCTGACCCTGACCCTGATATGGACCATGACACAAAACATAACAATGATTCTAACCCTACAACTAACCCATAAAACTAATGCAGACCCTGACCCTAAACCAGTGTAACCCTAATCCTCAAATTAATTCTAATTCTCACCCCAAACCCATACTTTAAACCTATCCCTGAATTTTATCCCTGAATCTGACCTGACCCTTACCCTGAACTTTGCCAAAACTTGACCCTGATCCGAATTTTGACCCTAAACAGAACCCTGGCCCTGACCCTAAACTGAACCCTGGCCCTGACCCTAAACCTGACCCTAATACTTTCACTGACACTGACCATAAACCTAACTCTGACCCAGACCGTGAGCCTGACCAGAACTCTAACCCTAAAGCTAAACTAAGTCAGGACCCTAATCATAACCCAGAATCTAACATAAAGCAGGCCTTATTCTAACCATGACCATAATCCTGAACTGGACCCTAACCATAACACTGAACATGACACCAAACCTATCCCTGACCCTGACCCTTACTCTGAAACTAACCCTAACCCTGACACTGACTGTGAGCCTGACCATAAACCTAACCCTGAACCTAACCCTAACCCTGACCCCTACACTTACGCCTAACGATAACCCTGCCCCTAACAATGTCTAACCCTAACCCTGAACCTAACTATAACCCTAAAATTAACCCGGTCCTAAAACTAACTGAAAACGCTGACCCTGACTCTGACTGTGAGTCTGACCATAAAACTAACCGTAAACCTAAACCTAACCCTAACCCTAACCCTAACCCTAACCCTAACCCTAACCCTAACCCGTACCCTAACCCGTACCCTAACCCTAACCCGTACCCTAACCCTAACCCGTACCCTAACCCGTACCCTAACCCTAACCCTAACCCTAACCCTAACCCTAAGCCTAACCCTAACCCTAACCCTAACCCTAAGCCTGACACAGTCCTAAGCCTGACCCTAACCCTAACCCTAACCCTGACCGTGACTGTGTTCCCGACCCTAACCGCAATCCTTAAGGTAACCCTATCCCTGATCTAATGCCAACCACGATCCTAAACCTAATGCTGAGGCTAAACATAAAACTAAACCCTACCCTAACCCAAAACCTAACCCTAACCTTAAGGCTGTCTAACCCTAACCGAACCATAACCCTACTTCTAAACCTAATCCTAACTCCAAACCCAAACCTTTCCCCTAAATCTAATCCTGAAACTGAACCGTATATTGACCCCAATCCAAATCCTGACCCTGACCATAAACCGGACCCCGGCCCAGACCTTCACCAGATCCTGACCCTAAACCTAACCCTGACAATAGCACTGACCCAAAACTAACCCTGTCCTTGAGCTGAACGTGGACCCTAAACCAAAACCAGATCCTGACCCTAAACCTGACACTGGCTCTGAACTTCACCCTGACCCTGACCCAGACCCTGAACATAAACCTAAACCTGACCCTAACGGTGACCCTACACTGACCCTAACACTAACCCTGAAGCTGACTGTGATTCTGACCCTAACTGTAACCCTAAAGGTAACCCTGACCCTGACCCTGATATGGACCATGACACAAAACATAACAATGATTCTAACCCTACAACTAACCCATAAAACTAATGCAGACCCTGACCCTAAACCAGTGTAACCCTAATCCTCAAATTAATTCTAATTCTCACCCCAAACCCATACTTTAAACCTATCCCTGAATTTATCCCTGAATCTGACCTGACCCTTACCCTGAACTTTGCCAAAACTTGACCCTGATCCGAATTTTGACCCTAAACAGAACCCTGGCCCTGACCCTAAACTGAACCCTGGCCCTGACCCTAAACCTGACCCTAATACTTTCACTGACACTGACCATAAACCTAACTCTGACCCAGACCGTGAGCCTGACCAGAACTCTAACCCTAAAGCTAAACTAAGTCAGGACCCTAATCATAACCCAGAATCTAAACATAAAGCAGGCCTTATTCTAACCATGACCATAATCCTGAACTGGACCCTAACCATAACACTGAACATGACACCAAACCTATCCCTGACCCTGACCCTTACTCTGAAACTAACCCTAACCCTGACACTGACTGTGAGCCTGACCATAAACCTAACCCTGAACCTAACCCTAACCCTGACCCCTACACTACGCCTAACGATAACCCTGCCCCTAACAATGTCTAACCCTAACCCTGAACCTAACTATAACCCTAAAATTAACCCGGTCCTAAAACTAACAGAAAACGCTGACCCTGACTCTGACTGTGAGCCTGACCATAAACCTAACCCTAAACCTAAACCTAACCCTAACCCTAACCCGTACCCTAACCCGTACCCTAACCCGTACCCTAACCCGTACCCTAACCCGTACCCTAACCCTAACCCTAACCCTAACCCTAACCCTAACCCGTACCCTAACCCGTACCCTAACCCGTACCCTAACCCTAACCCGTACCCTAACCCGTACCCTAACCCTAACCCGTACCCTAACCCGTACCCTAACCCTAACCCGTACCCTAACCCTAACCCGTACCCTAACCCTAACCCTAACCCTAACCCTAAGCCTAACCCTAACCCTAACCCTAACCCTAAGCCTGACACAGTCCTAAGCCTGACCCTAACCCTAACCCTAACCCTGACCGTGACTGTGTTCCCGACCCTAACCGCAATCCTTAAGGTAACCCTATCCCTGATCTAATGCCAACCACGATCCTAAACCTAATGCTGAGGCTAAACATAAAACTAAACCCTACCCTAACCCAAAACCTAACCCTAACCTTAAGGCTGTCTAACCCTAACCGAACCATAACCCTACTTCTAAACCTAATCCTAACTCCAAACCCAAACCTTTCCCCTAAATCTAATCCTGAAACTGAACCGTATATTGACCCCAATCCAAATCCTGACCCTGACCATAAACCGGACCCCGGCCCAGACCTTCACCAGATCCTGACCCTAAACCTAACCCTGACAATAGCACTGACCCAAAACTAACCCTGTCCTTGAGCTGAACGTGGACCCTAAACCAAAACCAGATCCTGACCCTAAACCTGACACTGGCTCTGAACTTCACCCTGACCCTGACCCAGACCCTGAACATAAACCTAAACCTGACCCTAACGGTGACCCTACACTGACCCTAACACTAACCCTGAAGCTGACTGTGATTCTGACCCTAACTGTAACCCTAAAGGTAACCCTGACCCTGACCCTGATATGGACCATGACACAAAACATAACAATGATTCTAACCCTACAACTAACCCATAAAACTAATGCAGACCCTGACCCTAAACCAGTGTAACTCTAATCCTCAAATTAATTCTAATTCTCACCCCAAACCCATACTTTAAACCTATCCCTGAATTTATCCCTGAATCTGACCTGACCCTTACCCTGAACTTTGCCAAAACTTGACCCTGATCCGAATTTTGACCCTAAACAGAACCCTGGCCCTGACCCTAAACTGAACCCTGGCCCTGACCCTAAACCTGACCCTAATACTTTCACTGACACTGACCATAAACCTAACTCTGACCCAGACCGTGAGCCTGACCAGAACTCTAACCCTAAAGCTAAACTAAGTCAGGACCCTAATCATAACCCAGAATCTAAACATAAAGCAGGCCTTATTCTAACCATGACCATAATCCTGAACTGGACCCTAACCATAACACTGAACATGACACCAAACCTATCCCTGACCCTGACCCTTACTCTGAAACTAACCCTAACCCTGACACTGACTGTGAGCCTGACCATAAACCTAACCCTGAACCTAACCCTAACCCTGACCCCTACACTACGCCTAACGATAACCCTGCCCCTAACAATGTCTAACCCTAACCCTGAACCTAACTATAACCCTAAAATTAACCCGGTCCTAAAACTAACTGAAAACGCTGACCCTGACTCTGACTGTGAGCCTGACCATAAACCTAAACCTAACCCTAACCCTAACCCTAACACTAACCCTAACCCTAACCCTAACCCGTACCCTAACCCGTACCCTAACCCGTACCCTAACCCTAACCCGTACCCTAACCCGTACCCTAACCCTAACCCGTACCCTAACCCGTACCCTAACCCGTACCCTAACCCGTACCCTAACCCGTACCCTAAACCGTACCCTAACCCTAACCCGTACCCTAACCCTAACCCTAACCCTAACCCTAACCCTAACCCTAAGCCTGACACAGTCCTAAGCCTGACCCTAACCCTAACCCTAACCCTGACCGTGACTGTGTTCCCGACCCTAACCGCAATCCTTAAGGTAACCCTATCCCTGATCTAATGCCAACCACGATCCTAAACCTAATGCTGAGGCTAAACATAAAACTAAACCCTACCCTAACCCAAAACCTAACCCTAACCTTAAGGCTGTCTAACCCTAACCGAACCATAACCCTACTTCTAAACCTAATCCTAACTCCAAACCCAAACCTTTCCCCTAAATCTAATCCTGAAACTGAACCGTATATTGACCCCAATCCAAATCCTGACCCTGACCATAAACCGGACCCCGGCCCAGACCTTCACCAGATCCTGACCCTAAACCTAACCCTGACAATAGCACTGACCCAAAACTAACCCTGTCCTTGAGCTGAACGTGGACCCTAAACCAAAACCAGATCCTGACCCTAAACCTGACACTGGCTCTGAACTTCACCCTGACCCTGACCCAGACCCTGAACATAAACCTAAACCTGACCCTAACGGTGACCCTACACTGACCCTAACACTAACCCTGAAGCTGACTGTGATTCTGACCCTAACTGTAACCCTAAAGGTAACCCTGACCCTGACCCTGATATGGACCATGACACAAAACATAACAATGATTCTAACCCTACAACTAACCCATAAAACTAATGCAGACCCTGACCCTAAACCAGTGTAACCCTAATCCTCAAATTAATTCTAATTCTCACCCCAAACCCATACTTTAAACCTATCCCTGAATTTATCCCTGAATCTGACCTGACCCTTACCCTGAACTTTGCCAAAACTTGACCCTGATCCGAATTTTGACCCTAAACAGAACCCTGGCCCTGACCCTAAACTGAACCCTGGCCCTGACCCTAAACCTGACCCTAATACTTTCACTGACACTGACCATAAACCTAACTCTGACCCAGACCGTGAGCCTGACCAGAACTCTAACCCTAAAGCTAAACTAAGTCAGGACCCTAATCATAACCCAGAATCTAAACATAAAGCAGGCCTTATTCTAACCATGACCATAATCCTGAACTGGACCCTAACCATAACACTGAACATGACACCAAACCTATCCCTGACCCTGACCCTTACTCTGAAACTAACCCTAACCCTGACACTGACTGTGAGCCTGACCATAAACCTAACCCTGAACCTAACCCTAACCCTGACCCCTACACTACGCCTAACGATAACCCTGCCCCTAACAATGTCTAACCCTAACCCTGAACCTAACTATAACCCTAAAATTAACCCGGTCCTAAAACTAACTGAAAACGCTGACCCTGACTCTGACTGTGAGCCTGACCATAAACCTAACCCTAAACCTAAACCTAACCCTAACCCTAACCCTAACCCTAACCCTAACCCTAACCCGTACCCTAACCCGTACCCTAACCCTAACCCGTACCCTAACCCTAACCCGTACCCTAACCCTAACCCTAACCCTAACCCGTACCCTAACCCGTACCCTAACCCTAACCCGTACCCTAACCCGTACCCTAACCCTAACCCTAAGCCTAACCCTAACCCTAACCCTAACCCTAAGCCTGACACAGTCCTAAGCCTGACCCTAACCCTAACCCTAACCCTGACCGTGACTGTGTTCCCGACCCTAACCGCAATCCTTAAGGTAACCCTATCCCTGATCTAATGCCAACCACGATCCTAAACCTAATGCTGAGGCTAAACATAAAACTAAACCCTACCCTAACCCAAAACCTAACCCTAACCTTAAGGCTGTCTAACCCTAACCGAACCATAACCCTACTTCTAAACCTAATCCTAACTCCAAACCCAAACCTTTCCCCTAAATCTAATCCTGAAACTGAACCGTATATTGACCCCAATCCAAATCCTGACCCTGACCATAAACCGGACCCCGGCCCAGACCTTCACCAGATCCTGACCCTAAACCTAACCCTGACAATAGCACTGACCCAAAACTAACCCTGTCCTTGAGCTGAACGTGGACCCTAAACCAAAACCAGATCCTGACCCTAAACCTGACACTGGCTCTGAACTTCACCCTGACCCTGACCCAGACCCTGAACATAAACCTAAACCTGACCCTAACGGTGACCCTACACTGACCCTAACACTAACCCTGAAGCTGACTGTGATTCTGACCCTAACTGTAACCCTAAAGGTAACCCTGACCCTGACCCTGATATGGACCATGACACAAAACATAACAATGATTCTAACCCTACAACTAACCCATAAAACTAATGCAGACCCTGACCCTAAACCAGTGTAACCCTAATCCTCAAATTAATTCTAATTCTCACCCCAAACCCATACTTTAAACCTATCCCTGAATTTATCCCTGAATCTGACCTGACCCTTACCCTGAACTTTGCCAAAACTTGACCCTGATCCGAATTTTGACCCTAAACAGAACCCTGGCCCTGACCCTAAACTGAACCCTGGCCCTGACCCTAAACCTGACCCTAATACTTTCACTGACACTGACCATAAACCTAACTCTGACCCAGACCGTGAGCCTGACCAGAACTCTAACCCTAAAGCTAAACTAAGTCAGGACCCTAATCATAACCCAGAATCTAAACATAAAGCAGGCCTTATTCTAACCATGACCATAATCCTGAACTGGACCCTAACCATAACACTGAACATGACACCAAACCTATCCCTGACCCTGACCCTTACTCTGAAACTAACCCTAACCCTGACACTGACTGTGAGCCTGACCATAAACCTAACCCTGAACCTAACCCTAACCCTGACCCCTACACTACGCCTAACAATAACCCTGCCCCTAACAATGTCTAACCCTAACCCTGAACCTAACTATAACCCTAAAATTAACCCGGTCCTAAAACTAACAGAAAACGCTGACCCTGACTCTGACTGTGAGCCTGACCATAAACCTAACCCTAAACCTAAACCTAACCCTAACCCTAACCCTAACCCGTACCCTAACCCGTACCCTAACCCATACCCTAACCCGTACCCTAACCCTAAACCGTACCCTAACCCTAACCCGTACCCTAACCCGTACCCTAACCCGTACCCTAAACCTAACCCGTACCCTAACCCTAACCCGTACCCTAACCCGTACCCTAACCCGTACCCTAACCCTAACCCGTACCCTAACCCGTACCCTAACCCTAACCCGTACCCTAACCCGTACCCTAACCCTAACCCGTACCCTAACCCTAACCCGTACCCTAACCCTAACCCTAACCCTAACCCTAAGCCTAACCCTAACCCTAACCCTAACCCTAAGCCTGACACAGTCCTAAGCCTGACCCTAACCCTAACCCTAACCCTGACCGTGACTGTGTTCCCGACCCTAACCGCAATCCTTAAGGTAACCCTATCCCTGATCTAATGCCAACCACGATCCTAAACCTAATGCTGAGGCTAAACTTAAAACTAAACCCTACCCTAACCCAAAACCTAACCCTAACCTTAAGGCTGTCTAACCCTAACCGAACCATAACCCTACTTCTAAACCTAATCCTAACTCCAAACCCAAACCTTTCCCCTAAATCTAATCCTGAAACTGAACCGTATATTGACCCCAATCCAAATCCTGACCCTGACCATAAACCGGACCCCGGCCCAGACCTTCACCAGATCCTGACCCTAAACCTAACCCTGACAATAGCACTGACCCAAAACTAACCCTGTCCTTGAGCTGAACGTGGACCCTAAACCAAAACCAGATCCTGACCCTAAACCTGACACTGGCTCTGAACTTCACCCTGACCCTGACCCAGACCCTGAACATAAACCTAAACCTGACCCTAACGGTGACCCTACACTGACCCTAACACTAACCCTGAAGCTGACTGTGATTCTGACCCTAACTGTAACCCTAAAGGTAACCCTGACCCTGACCCTGATATGGACCATGACACAAAACATAACAATGATTCTAACCCTACAACTAACCCATAAAACTAATGCAGACCCTGACCCTAAACCAGTGTAACCCTAATCCTCAAATTAATTCTAATTCTCACCCCAAACCCATACTTTAAACCTATCCCTGAATTTATCCCTGAATCTGACCTGACCCTTACCCTGAACTTTGCCAAAACTTGACCCTGATCCGAATTTTGACCCTAAACAGAACCCTGGCCCTGACCCTAAACTGAACCCTGGCCCTGACCCTAAACCTGACCCTAATACTTTCACTGACACTGACCATAAACCTAACTCTGACCCAGACCGTGAGCCTGACCAGAACTCTAACCCTAAAGCTAAACTAAGTCAGGACCCTAATCATAACCCAGAATCTAAACATAAAGCAGGCCTTATTCTAACCATGACCATAATCCTGAACTGGACCCTAACCATAACACTGAACATGACACCAAACCTATCCCTGACCCTGACCCTTACTCTGAAACTAACCCTAACCCTGACACTGACTGTGAGCCTGACCATAAACCTAACCCTGAACCTAACCCTAACCCTGACCCCTACACTACGCCTAACGATAACCCTGCCCCTAACAATGTCTAACCCTAACCCTGAACCTAACTATAACCCTAAAATTAACCCGGTCCTAAAACTAACTGAAAACGCTGACCCTGACTCTGACTGTGAGCCTGACCATAAACCTAACCCTAAACCTAAACCTAACCCTAACCCTAACCCTAACCCTAACCCTAACCCGTACCCTAACCCGTACCCTAACCCTAACCCGTACCCTAACCCGTACCCTAACCCTAACCCGTACCCTAACCCGTACCCTAACCCTAACCCGTACCCTAACCCTAACCCGTACCCTAACCCTAACCCTAACCCTAACCCTAACCCTAAGCCTAACCCTAACCCTAACCCTAACCCTAAGCCTGACACAGTCCTAAGCCTGACCCTAACCCTAACCCTAACCCTGACCGTGACTGTGTTCCCGACCCTAACCGCAATCCTTAAGGTAACCCTATCCCTGATCTAATGCCAACCACGATCCTAAACCTAATGCTGAGGCTAAACATAAAACTAAACCCTACCCTAACCCAAAACCTAACCCTAACCTTAAGGCTGTCTAACCCTAACCGAACCATAACCCTACTTCTAAACCTAATCCTAACTCCAAACCCAAACCTTTCCCCTAAATCTAATCCTGAAACTGAACCGTATATTGACCCCAATCCAAATCCTGACCCTGACCATAAACCGGACCCCGGCCCAGACCTTCACCAGATCCTGACCCTAAACCTAACCCTGACAATAGCACTGACCCAAAACTAACCCTGTCCTTGAGCTGAACGTGGACCCTAAACCAAAACCAGATCCTGACCCTAAACCTGACACTGGCTCTGAACTTCACCCTGACCCTGACCCAGACCCTGAACATAAACCTAAACCTGACCCTAACGGTGACCCTACACTGACCCTAACACTAACCCTGAAGCTGACTGTGATTCTGACCCTAACTGTAACCCTAAAGGTAACCCTGACCCTGACCCTGATATGGACCATGACACAAAACATAACAATGATTCTAACCCTACAACTAACCCATAAAACTAATGCAGACCCTGACCCTAAACCAGTGTAACCCTAATCCTCAAATTAATTCTAATTCTCACCCCAAACCCATACTTTAAACCTATCCCTGAATTTATCCCTGAATCTGACCTGACCCTTACCCTGAACTTTGCCAAAACTTGACCCTGATCCGAATTTTGACCCTAAACAGAACCCTGGCCCTGACCCTAAACTGAACCCTGGCCCTGACCCTAAACCTGACCCTAATACTTTCACTGACACTGACCATAAACCTAACTCTGACCCAGACCGTGAGCCTGACCAGAACTCTAACCCTAAAGCTAAACTAAGTCAGGACCCTAATCATAACCCAGAATCTAAACATAAAGCAGGCCTTATTCTAACCATGACCATAATCCTGAACTGGACCCTAACCATAACACTGAACATGACACCAAACCTATCCCTGACCCTGACCCTTACTCTGAAACTAACCCTAACCCTGACACTGACTGTGAGCCTGACCATAAACCTAACCCTGAACCTAACCCTAACCCTGACCCCTACACTACGCCTAACGATAACCCTGCCCCTAACAATGTCTAACCCTAACCCTGAACCTAACTATAACCCTAAAATTAACCCGGTCCTAAAACTAACTGAAAACGCTGACCCTGACTCTGACTGTGAGCCTGACCATAAACCTAAACCTAACCCTAACCCTAACCCTAACACTAACCCTAACCCTAACCCTAACCCGTACCCTAACCCGTACCCTAACCCGTACCCTAACCCTAAACCGTACCCTAACCCGTACCCTAACCCTAACCCGTACCCTAACCCGTACCCTAACCCGTACCCTAACCCTAACCCGTACCCTAACCCTAACCCGTACCCTAACCCTAACCCTAACCCTAACCCTAACCCTAACCCTAACCCTAAGCCTGACACAGTCCTAAGCCTGACCCTAACCCTAACCCTAACCCTGACCGTGACTGTGTTCCCGACCCTAACCGCAATCCTTAAGGTAACCCTATCCCTGATCTAATGCCAACCACGATCCTAAACCTAATGCTGAGGCTAAACATAAAACTAAACCCTACCCTAACCCAAAACCTAACCCTAACCTTAAGGCTGTCTAACCCTAACCGAACCATAACCCTACTTCTAAACCTAATCCTAACTCCAAACCCAAACCTTTCCCCTAAATCTAATCCTGAAACTGAACCGTATATTGACCCCAATCCAAATCCTGACCCTGACCATAAACCGGACCCCGGCCCAGACCTTCACCAGATCCTGACCCTAAACCTAACCCTGACAATAGCACTGACCCAAAACTAACCCTGTCCTTGAGCTGAACGTGGACCCTAAACCAAAACCAGATCCTGACCCTAAACCTGACACTGGCTCTGAACTTCACCCTGACCCTGACCCAGACCCTGAACATAAACCTAAACCTGACCCTAACGGTGACCCTACACTGACCCTAACACTAACCCTGAAGCTGACTGTGATTCTGACCCTAACTGTAACCCTAAAGGTAACCCTGACCCTGACCCTGATATGGACCATGACACAAAACATAACAATGATTCTAACCCTACAACTAACCCATAAAACTAATGCAGACCCTGACCCTAAACCAGTGTAACCCTAATCCTCAAATTAATTCTAATTCTCACCCCAAACCCATACTTTAAACCTATCCCTGAATTTATCCCTGAATCTGACCTGACCCTTACCCTGAACTTTGCCAAAACTTGACCCTGATCCGAATTTTGACCCTAAACAGAACCCTGGCCCTGACCCTAAACTGAACCCTGGCCCTGACCCTAAACCTGACCCTAATACTTTCATTGACACTGACCATAAACCTAACTCTGACCCAGACCGTGAGCCTGACCAGAACTCTAACCCTAAAGCTAAACTAAGTCAGGACCCTAATCATAACCCAGAATCTAAACATAAAGCAGGCCTTATTCTAACCATGACCATAATCCTGAACTGGACCCTAACCATAACACTGAACATGACACCAAACCTATCCCTGACCCTGACCCTTACTCTGAAACTAACCCTAACCCTGACACTGACTGTGAGCCTGACCATAAACCTAACCCTGAACCTAACCCTAACCCTGACCCCTACACTACGCCTAACGATAACCCTGCCCCTAACAATGTCTAACCCTAACCCTGAACCTAACTATAACCCTAAAATTAACCCGGTCCTAAAACTAACAGAAAACGCTGACCCTGACTCTGACTGTGAGCCTGACCATAAACCTAACCCTAAACCTAAACCTAACCCTAACCCGTACCCTAACCCGTACCCTAACCCTAACCCGTACCCTAACCCGTACCCTAACCCGTACCCTAACCCTAACCCGTACCCTAACCCGTAACCTAACCCTAACCCGTACCCTAACCCGTACCCTAACCCTAACCCGTACTCTAACCCTAACCCGTACCCTAACCCTAACCCTAACCCTAACCCTAACCCTAAGCCTAACCCTAACCCTAACCCTAACCCTAAGCCTGACACAGTCCTAAGCCTGACCCTAACCCTAACCCTAACCCTGACCGTGACTGTGTTCCCGACCCTAACCGCAATCCTTAAGGTAACCCTATCCCTGATCTAATGCCAACCACGATCCTAAACCTAATGCTGAGGCTAAACATAAAACTAAACCCTACCCTAACCCAAAACCTAACCCTAACCTTAAGGCTGTCTAACCCTAACCGAACTATAACCCTACTTCTAAACCTAATCCTAACTCCAAACCCAAACCTTTCCCCTAAATCTAATCCTGAAACTGAACCGTATATTGACCCCAATCCAAATCCTGACCCTGACCATAAACCGGACCCCGGCCCAGACCTTCACCAGATCCTGACCCTAAACCTAACCCTGACAATAGCACTGACCCAAAACTAACCCTGTCCTTGAGCTGAACGTGGACCCTAAACCAAAACCAGATCCTGACCCTAAACCTGACACTGGCTCTGAACTTCACCCTGACCCTGACCCAGACCCTGAACATAAACCTAAACCTGACCCTAACGGTGACCCTACACTGACCCTAACACTAACCCTGAAGCTGACTGTGATTCTGACCCTAACTGTAACCCTAAAGGTAACCCTGACCCTGACCCTGATATGGACCATGACACAAAACATAACAATGATTCTAACCCTACAACTAACCCATAAAACTAATGCAGACCCTGACCCTAAACCAGTGTAACCCTAATCCTCAAATTAATTCTAATTCTCACCCCAAACCCATACTTTAAACCTATCCCTGAATTTATCCCTGAATCTGACCTGACCCTTACCCTGAACTTTGCCAAAACTTGACCCTGATCCGAATTTTGACCCTAAACAGAACCCTGGCCCTGACCCTAAACTGAACCCTGGCCCTGACCCTAAACCTGACCCTAATACTTTCACTGACACTGACCATAAACCTAACTCTGACCCAGACCGTGAGCCTGACCAGAACTCTAACCCTAAAGCTAAACTAAGTCAGGACCCTAATCATAACCCAGAATCTAAACATAAAGCAGGCCTTATTCTAACCATGACCATAATCCTGAACTGGACCCTAACCATAACACTGAACATGACACCAAACCTATCCCTGACCCTGACCCTTACTCTGAAACTAACCCTAACCCTGACACTGACTGTGAGCCTGACCATAAACCTAACCCTGAACCTAACCCTAACCCTGACCCCTACACTACGCCTAACGATAACCCTGCCCCTAACAATGTCTAACCCTAACCCTGAACCTAACTATAACCCTAAAATTAACCCGGTCCTAAAACTAACTGAAAACGCTGACCCTGACTCTGACTGTGAGCCTGACCATAAACCTAAACCTAACCCTAACCCTAACCCTAACACTAACCCTAACCCTAACCCTAACCCGTACCCTAACCCGTACCCTAACCCGTACCCTAACCCTAACCCGTACCCTAACCCGTACCCTAACCCTAACCCGTACCCTAACCCGTACCCTAACCCGTACCCTAACCCGTACCCTAACCCTAACCCGTACCCTAACCCGTACCCTAAGCCTAACCCTAACCCTAACCCTAACCCTAACCCTAAGCCTGACACAGTCCTAAGCCTGACCCTAACCCTAACCCTAACCCTGACCGTGACTGTGTTCCCGACCCTAACCGCAATCCTTAAGGTAACCCTATCCCTGATCTAATGCCAACCACGATCCTAAACCTAATGCTGAGGCTAAACATAAAACTAAACCCTACCCTAACCCAAAACCTAACCCTAACCTTAAGGCTGTCTAACCCTAACCGAACCATAACCCTACTTCTAAACCTAATCCTAACTCCAAACCCAAACCTTTCCCCTAAATCTAATCCTGAAACTGAACCGTATATTGACCCCAATCCAAATCCTGACCCTGACCATAAACCGGACCCCGGCCCAGACCTTCACCAGATCCTGACCCTAAACCTAACCCTGACAATAGCACTGACCCAAAACTAACCCTGTCCTTGAGCTGAACGTGGACCCTAAACCAAAACCAGATCCTGACCCTAAACCTGACACTGGCTCTGAACTTCACCCTGACCCTGACCCAGACCCTGAACATAAACCTAAACCTGACCCTAACGGTGACCCTACACTGACCCTAACACTAACCCTGAAGCTGACTGTGATTCTGACCCTAACTGTAACCCTAAAGGTAACCCTGACCCTGACCCTGATATGGACCATGACACAAAACATAACAATGATTCTAACCCTACAACTAACCCATAAAACTAATGCAGACCCTGACCCTAAACCAGTGTAACCCTAATCCTCAAATTAATTCTAATTCTCACCCCAAACCCATACTTTAAACCTATCCCTGAATTTATCCCTGAATCTGACCTGACCCTTACCCTGAACTTTGCCAAAACTTGACCCTGATCCGAATTTTGACCCTAAACAGAACCCTGGCCCTGACCCTAAACTGAACCCTGGCCCTGACCCTAAACCTGACCCTAATACTTTCACTGACACTGACCATAAACCTAACTCTGACCCAGACCGTGAGCCTGACCAGAACTCTAACCCTAAAGCTAAACTAAGTCAGGACCCTAATCATAACCCAGAATCTAAACATAAAGCAGGCCTTATTCTAACCATGACCATAATCCTGAACTGGACCCTAACCATAACACTGAACATGACACCAAACCTATCCCTGACCCTGACCCTTACTCTGAAACTAACCCTAACCCTGACACTGACTGTGAGCCTGACCATAAACCTAACCCTGAACCTAACCCTAACCCTGACCCCTACACTACGCCTAACGATAACCCTGCCCCTAACAATGTCTAACCCTAACCCTGAACCTAACTATAACCCTAAAATTAACCCGGTCCTAAAACTAACTGAAAACGCTGACCCTGACTCTGACTGTGAGCCTGACCATAAACCTAACCCTAAACCTAAACCTAACCCTAACCCGTACCCTAACCCGTACCCTAACCCTAACCCGTACCCTAACCCGTACCCTAACCCGTACCCTAACCCTAACCCGTACCCTAACCCGTAACCTAACCCTAACCCGTACCCTAACCCTAACCCGTACCCTAACCCGTACCCTAACCCTAACCCGTACCCTAACCCTAACCCTAACCCTAACCCTAACCCTAACCCTAAGCCTGACACAGTCCTAAGCCTGACCCTAACCCTAACCCTAACCCTGACCGTGACTGTGTTCCCGACCCTAACCGCAATCCTTAAGGTAACCCTATCCCTGATCTAATGCCAACCACGATCCTAAACCTAATGCTGAGGCTAAACATAAAACTAAACCCTACCCTAACCCAAAACCTAACCCTAACCTTAAGGCTGTCTAACCCTAACCGAACCATAACCCTACTTCTAAACCTAATCCTAACTCCAAACCCAAACCTTTCCCCTAAATCTAATCCTGAAACTGAACCGTATATTGACCCCAATCCAAATCCTGACCCTGACCATAAACCGGACCCCGGCCCAGACCTTCACCAGATCCTGACCCTAAACCTAACCCTGACAATAGCACTGACCCAAAACTAACCCTGTCCTTGAGCTGAACGTGGACCCTAAACCAAAACCAGATCCTGACCCTAAACCTGACACTGGCTCTGAACTTCACCCTGACCCTGACCCAGACCCTGAACATAAACCTAAACCTGACCCTAACGGTGACCCTACACTGACCCTAACACTAACCCTGAAGCTGACTGTGATTCTGACCCTAACTGTAACCCTAAAGGTAACCCTGACCCTGACCCTGATATGGACCATGACACAAAACATAACAATGATTCTAACCCTACAACTAACCCATAAAACTAATGCAGACCCTGACCCTAAACCAGTGTAACTCTAATCCTCAAATTAATTCTAATTCTCACCCCAAACCCATACTTTAAACCTATCCCTGAATTTATCCCTGAATCTGACCTGACCCTTACCCTGAACTTTGCCAAAACTTGACCCTGATCCGAATTTTGACCCTAAACAGAACCCTGGCCCTGACCCTAAACTGAACCCTGGCCCTGACCCTAAACCTGACCCTAATACTTTCACTGACACTGACCATAAACCTAACTCTGACCCAGACCGTGAGCCTGACCAGAACTCTAACCCTAAAGCTAAACTAAGTCAGGACCCTAATCATAACCCAGAATCTAAACATAAAGCAGGCCTTATTCTAACCATGACCATAATCCTGAACTGGACCCTAACCATAACACTGAACATGACACCAAACCTATCCCTGACCCTGACCCTTACTCTGAAACTAACCCTAACCCTGACACTGACTGTGAGCCTGACCATAAACCTAACCCTGAACCTAACCCTAACCCTGACCCCTACACTACGCCTAACGATAACCCTGCCCCTAACAATGTCTAACCCTAACCCTGAACCTAACTATAACCCTAAAATTAACCCGGTCCTAAAACTAACTGAAAACGCTGACCCTGACTCTGACTGTGAGCCTGACCATAAACCTAAACCTAACCCTAACCCTAACCCTAACACTAACCCTAACCCTAACCCTAACCCGTACCCTAACCCGTACCCTAACCCGTACCCTAACCCTAACCCGTACCCTAACCCGTACCCTAACCCTAACCCGTACCCTAACCCGTACCCTAACCCGTACCCTAACCCGTACCCTAACCCGTACCCTAACCCTAACCCGTACCCTAACCCTAACCCGTACCCTAACCCTAACCCTAACCCTAACCCTAACCCTAAGCCTGACACAGTCCTAAGCCTGACCCTAACCCTAACCCTAACCCTGACCGTGACTGTGTTCCCGACCCTAACCGCAATCCTTAAGGTAACCCTATCCCTGATCTAATGCCAACCACGATCCTAAACCTAATGCTGAGGCTAAACATAAAACTAAACCCTACCCTAACCCAAAACCTAACCCTAACCTTAAGGCTGTCTAACCCTAACCGAACCATAACCCTACTTCTAAACCTAATCCTAACTCCAAACCCAAACCTTTCCCCTAAATCTAATCCTGAAACTGAACCGTATATTGACCCCAATCCAAATCCTGACCCTGACCATAAACCGGACCCCGGCCCAGACCTTCACCAGATCCTGACCCTAAACCTAACCCTGACAATAGCACTGACCCAAAACTAACCCTGTCCTTGAGCTGAACGTGGACCCTAAACCAAAACCAGATCCTGACCCTAAACCTGACACTGGCTCTGAACTTCACCCTGACCCTGACCCAGACCCTGAACATAAACCTAAACCTGACCCTAACGGTGACCCTACACTGACCCTAACACTAACCCTGAAGCTGACTGTGATTCTGACCCTAACTGTAACCCTAAAGGTAACCCTGACCCTGACCCTGATATGGACCATGACACAAAACATAACAATGATTCTAACCCTACAACTAACCCATAAAACTAATGCAGACCCTGACCCTAAACCAGTGTAACCCTAATCCTCAAATTAATTCTAATTCTCACCCCAAACCCATACTTTAAACCTATCCCTGAATTTATCCCTGAATCTGACCTGACCCTTACCCTGAACTTTGCCAAAACTTGACCCTGATCCGAATTTTGACCCTAAACAGAACCCTGGCCCTGACCCTAAACTGAACCCTGGCCCTGACCCTAAACCTGACCCTAATACTTTCACTGACACTGACCATAAACCTAACTCTGACCCAGACCGTGAGCCTGACCAGAACTCTAACCCTAAAGCTAAACTAAGTCAGGACCCTAATCATAACCCAGAATCTAAACATAAAGCAGGCCTTATTCTAACCATGACCATAATCCTGAACTGGACCCTAACCATAACACTGAACATGACACCAAACCTATCCCTGACCCTGACCCTTACTCTGAAACTAACCCTAACCCTGACACTGACTGTGAGCCTGACCATAAACCTAACCCTGAACCTAACCCTAACCCTGACCCCTACACTACGCCTAACGATAACCCTGCCCCTAACAATGTCTAACCCTAACCCTGAACCTAACTATAACCCTAAAATTAACCCGGTCCTAAAACTAACTGAAAACGCTGACCCTGACTCTGACTGTGAGCCTGACCATAAACCTAACCCTAAACCTAACCCTAACCCTAACCCTAACCCTAACCCTAACCCTAACCCGTACCCTAACCCGTACCCTAACCCGTACCCTAACCCGTACCCTAACCCGTACCCTAACCCTAACCCGTACCCTAACCCGTACCCTAACCCTAACCCGTACCCTAACCCTAACCCTAAGCCTAACCCTAACCCTAACCCTAACCCTAAGCCTAACCCTAACCCTAACCCTAACCCTAAGCCTGACACAGTCCTAAGCCTGACCCTAACCCTAACCCTAACCCTGACCGTGACTGTGTTCCCGACCCTAACCGCAATCCTTAAGGTAACCCTATCCCTGATCTAATGCCAACCACGATCCTAAACCTAATGCTGAGGCTAAACATAAAACTAAACCCTACCCTAACCCAAAACCTAACCCTAACCTTAAGGCTGTCTAACCCTAACCGAACCATAACCCTACTTCTAAACCTAATCCTAACTCCAAACCCAAACCTTTCCCCTAAATCTAATCCTGAAACTGAACCGTATATTGACCCCAATCCAAATCCTGACCCTGACCATAAACCGGACCCCGGCCCAGACCTTCACCAGATCCTGACCCTAAACCTAACCCTGACAATAGCACTGACCCAAAACTAACCCTGTCCTTGAGCTGAACGTGGACCCTAAACCAAAACCAGATCCTGACCCTAAACCTGACACTGGCTCTGAACTTCACCCTGACCCTGACCCAGACCCTGAACATAAACCTAAACCTGACCCTAACGGTGACCCTACACTGACCCTAACACTAACCCTGAAGCTGACTGTGATTCTGACCCTAACTGTAACCCTAAAGGTAACCCTGACCCTGACCCTGATATGGACCATGACACAAAACATAACAATGATTCTAACCCTACAACTAACCCATAAAACTAATGCAGACCCTGACCCTAAACCAGTGTAACCCTAATCCTCAAATTAATTCTAATTCTCACCCCAAACCCATACTTTAAACCTATCCCTGAATTTATCCCTGAATCTGACCTGACCCTTACCCTGAACTTTGCCAAAACTTGACCCTGATCCGAATTTTGACCCTAAACAGAACCCTGGCCCTGACCCTAAACTGAACCCTGGCCCTGACCCTAAACCTGACCCTAATACTTTCACTGACACTGACCATAAACCTAACTCTGACCCAGACCGTGAGCCTGACCAGAACTCTAACCCTAAAGCTAAACTAAGTCAGGACCCTAATCATAACCCAGAATCTAAACATAAAGCAGGCCTTATTCTAACCATGACCATAATCCTGAACTGGACCCTAACCATAACACTGAACATGACACCAAACCTATCCCTGACCCTGACCCTTACTCTGAAACTAACCCTAACCCTGACACTGACTGTGAGCCTGACCATAAACCTAACCCTGAACCTAACCCTAACCCTGACCCCTACACTACGCCTAACGATAACCCTGCCCCTAACAATGTCTAACCCTAACCCTGAACCTAACTATAACCCTAAAATTAACCCGGTCCTAAAACTAATAGAAAACGCTGACCCTGACTCTGACTGTGAGCCTGACCATAAACCTAACCCTAAACCTAAACCTAACCCTAACCCTAACCCTAACCCTAACCGTACCCTAACCCGTACCCTAACCCGTACCCTAACCCGTACCCTAACCCTAACCCTAACCCTAACCCTAACCCTAACCCTAACCCGTACCCTAACCCGTACCCTAACCCGTACCCTAACCCTAACCCGTACCCTAACACGTACCCTAACCCTAACCCGTACCCTAACCCGTACCCTAACCCTAACCCGTACCCTAACCCTAACCCTAAGCCTAACCCTAACCCTAACCCTAACCCTAAGCCTAACCCTAACCCTAACCCTAACCCTAAGCCTGACACAGTCCTAAGCCTGACCCTAACCCTAACCCTAACCCTGACCGTGACTGTGTTCCCGACCCTAACCGCAATCCTTAAGGTAACCCTATCCCTGATCTAATGCCAACCACGATCCTAAACCTAATGCTGAGGCTAAACATAAAACTAAACCCTACCCTAACCCAAAACCTAACCCTAACCTTAAGGCTGTCTAACCCTAACCGAACCATAACCCTACTTCTAAACCTAATCCTAACTCCAAACCCAAACCTTTCCCCTAAATCTAATCCTGAAACTGAACCGTATATTGACCCCAATCCAAATCCTGACCCTGACCATAAACCGGACCCCGGCCCAGACCTTCACCAGATCCTGACCCTAAACCTAACCCTGACAATAGCACTGACCCAAAACTAACCCTGTCCTTGAGCTGAACGTGGACCCTAAACCAAAACCAGATCCTGACCCTAAACCTGACACTGGCTCTGAACTTCACCCTGACCCTGACCCAGACCCTGAACATAAACCTAAACCTGACCCTAACGGTGACCCTACACTGACCCTAACACTAACCCTGAAGCTGACTGTGATTCTGACCCTAACTGTAACCCTAAAGGTAACCCTGACCCTGACCCTGATATGGACCATGACACAAAACATAACAATGATTCTAACCCTACAACTAACCCATAAAACTAATGCAGACCCTGACCCTAAACCAGTGTAACTCTAATCCTCAAATTAATTCTAATTCTCACCCCAAACCCATACTTTAAACCTATCCCTGAATTTATCCCTGAATCTGACCTGACCCTTACCCTGAACTTTGCCAAAACTTGACCCTGATCCGAATTTTGACCTAAACAGAACCCTGGCCCTGACCCTAAACTGAACCCTGGCCCTGACCCTAAACCTGACCCTAATACTTTCACTGACACTGACCATAAACCTAACTCTGACCCAGACCGTGAGCCTGACCAGAACTCTAACCCTAAAGCTAAACTAAGTCAGGACCCTAATCATAACCCAGAATCTAAACATAAAGCAGGCCTTATTCTAACCATGACCATAATCCTGAACTGGACCCTAACCATAACACTGAACATGACACCAAACCTATCCCTGACCCTGACCCTTACTCTGAAACTAACCCTAACCCTGACACTGACTGTGAGCCTGACCATAAACCTAACCCTGAACCTAACCCTAACCCTGACCCCTACACTACGCCTAACGATAACCCTGCCCCTAACAATGTCTAACCCTAACCCTGAACCTAACTATAACCCTAAAATTAACCCGGTCCTAAAACTAACTGAAAACGCTGACCCTGACTCTGACTGTGAGCCTGACCATAAACCTAAACCTAACCCTAACCCTAACCCTAACACTAACCCTAACCCTAACCCTAACCCGTACCCTAACCCGTACCCTAACCCGTACCCTAACCCTAACCCGTACCCTAACCCGTACCCTAACCCTAACCCGTACCCTAACCCGTACCCTAACCCGTACCCTAACCCGTACCCTAACCCGTACCCTAACCCTAACCCGTACCCTAACCCTAACCCGTACCCTAACCCTAACCCTAACCCTAACCCTAACCCTAACCCTAAGCCTGACACAGTCCTAAGCCTGACCCTAACCCTAACCCTAACCCTGACCGTGACTGTGTTCCCGACCCTAACCGCAATCCTTAAGGTAACCCTATCCCTGATCTAATGCCAACCACGATCCTAAACCTAATGCTGAGGCTAAACATAAAACTAAACCCTACCCTAACCCAAAACCTAACCCTAACCTTAAGGCTGTCTAACCCTAACCGAACCATAACCCTACTTCTAAACCTAATCCTAACTCCAAACCCAAACCTTTCCCCTAAATCTAATCCTGAAACTGAACCGTATATCGACCCCAATCCAAATCCTGACCCTGACCATAAACCGGACCCCGGCCCAGACCTTCACCAGATCCTGACCCTAAACCTAACCCTGACAATAGCACTGACCCAAAACTAACCCTGTCCTTGAGCTGAACGTGGACCCTAAACCAAAACCAGATCCTGACCCTAAACCTGACACTGGCTCTGAACTTCACCCTGACCCTGACCCAGACCCTGAACATAAACCTAAACCTGACCCTAACGGTGACCCTACACTGACCCTAACACTAACCCTGAAGCTGACTGTGATTCTGACCCTAACTGTAACCCTAAAGGTAACCCTGACCCTGACCCTGATATGGACCATGACACAAAACATAACAATGATTCTAACCCTACAACTAACCCATAAAACTAATGCAGACCCTGACCCTAAACCAGTGTAACCCTAATCCTCAAATTAATTCTAATTCTCACCCCAAACCCATACTTTAAACCTATCCCTGAATTTATCCCTGAATCTGACCTGACCCTTACCCTGAACTTTGCCAAAACTTGACCCTGATCCGAATTTTGACCCTAAACAGAACCCTGGCCCTGACCCTAAACTGAACCCTGGCCCTGACCCTAAACCTGACCCTAATACTTTCACTGACACTGACCATAAACCTAACTCTGACCCAGACCGTGAGCCTGACCAGAACTCTAACCCTAAAGCTAAACTAAGTCAGGACCCTAATCATAACCCAGAATCTAAACATAAAGCAGGCCTTATTCTAACCATGACCATAATCCTGAACTGGACCCTAACCATAACACTGAACATGACACCAAACCTATCCCTGACCCTGACCCTTACTCTGAAACTAACCCTAACCCTGACACTGACTGTGAGCCTGACCATAAACCTAACCCTGAACCTAACCCTAACCCTGACCCCTACACTACGCCTAACGATAACCCTGCCCCTAACAATGTCTAACCCTAACCCTGAACCTAACTATAACCCTAAAATTAACCCGGTCCTAAAACTAACTGAAAACGCTGACCCTGACTCTGACTGTGAGCCTGACCATAAACCTAACCCTAAACCTAAACCTAACCCTAACCCTAACCCTAACCCTAACCCTAACCCTAACCCTAACCCGTACCCTAACCCGTACCCTAACCCTAACCCGTACCCTAACCCTAACCCGTACCCTAACCCGTACCCTAACCCTAACCCGTACCCTAACCCGTACCCTAACCCGTACCCTAACCCTAACCCGTACCCTAACCCTAACCCTAAGCCTAACCCTAACCCTAACCCTAACCCTAAGCCTGACACAGTCCTAAGCCTGACCCTAACCCTAACCCTAACCCTGACCGTGACTGTGTTCCCGACCCTAACCGCAATCCTTAAGGTAACCCTATCCCTGATCTAATGCCAACCACGATCCTAAACCTAATGCTGAGGCTAAACATAAAACTAAACCCTACCCTAACCCAAAACCTAACCCTAACCTTAAGGCTGTCTAACCCTAACCGAACCATAACCCTACTTCTAAACCTAATCCTAACTCCAAACCCAAACCTTTCCCCTAAATCTAATCCTGAAACTGAACCGTATATTGACCCCAATCCAAATCCTGACCCTGACCATAAACCGGACCCCGGCACAGACCTTCACCAGATCCTGACCCTAAACCTAACCCTGACAATAGCACTGACCCAAAACTAACCCTGTCCTTGAGCTGAACGTGGACCCTAAACCAAAACCAGATCCTGACCCTAAACCTGACACTGGCTCTGAACTTCACCCTGACCCTGACCCAGACCCTGAACATAAACCTAAACCTGACCCTAACGGTGACCCTACACTGACCCTAACACTAACCCTGAAGCTGACTGTGATTCTGACCCTAACTGTAACCCTAAAGGTAACCCTGACCCTGACCCTGATATGGACCATGACACAAAACATAACAATGATTCTAACCCTACAACTAACCCATAAAACTAATGCAGACCCTGACCCTAAACCAGTGTAACCCTAATCCTCAAATTAATTCTAATTCTCACCCCAAACCCATACTTTAAACCTATCCCTGAATTTATCCCTGAATCTGACCTGACCCTTACCCTGAACTTTGCCAAAACTTGACCCTGATCCGAATTTTGACCCTAAACAGAACCCTGGCCCTGACCCTAAACTGAACCCTGGCCCTGACCCTAAACCTGACCCTAATACTTTCACTGACACTGACCATAAACCTAACTCTGACCCAGACCGTGAGCCTGACCAGAACTCTAACCCTAAAGCTAAACTAAGTCAGGACCCTAATCATAACCCAGAATCTAAACATAAAGCAGGCCTTATTCTAACCATGACCATAATCCTGAACTGGACCCTAACCATAACACTGAACATGACACCAAACCTATCCCTGACCCTGACCCTTACTCTGAAACTAACCCTAACCCTGACACTGACTGTGAGCCTGACCATAAACCTAACCCTGAACCTAACCCTAACCCTGACCCCTACACTACGCCTAACGATAACCCTGCCCCTAACAATGTCTAACCCTAACCCTGAACCTAACTATAACCCTAAAATTAACCCGGTCCTAAAACTAACTGAAAACGCTGACCCTGACTCTGACTGTGAGCCTGACCATAAACCTAACCCTAAACCTAAACCTAAACCTAACCCTAACCCTAACCCGTACCCTAACCCGTACCCTAACCCGTACCCTAACCCGTACCCTAACCCGTACCCTAACCCTAACCCGTACCCTAACCCGTACCCTAACCCTAACCCGTACCCTAACCCGTACCCTAACCCGTACCCTAACCCGTACCCTAACCCTAACCCGTACCCTAACCCTAACCCTAACCCTAACCCTAACCCTAACCCTAAGCCTGACACAGTCCTAAGCCTGACCCTAACCCTAACCCTAACCCTGACCGTGACTGTGTTCCCGACCCTAACCGCAATCCTTAAGGTAACCCTATCCCTGATCTAATGCCAACCACGATCCTAAACCTAATGCTGAGGCTAAACATAAAACTAAACCCTACCCTAACCCAAAACCTAACCCTAACCTTAAGGCTGTCTAACCCTAACCGAACCATAACCCTACTTCTAAACCTAATCCTAACTCCAAACCCAAACCTTTCCCCTAAATCTAATCCTGAAACTGAACCGTATATTGACCCCAATCCAAATCCTGACCCTGACCATAAACCGGACCCCGGCCCAGACCTTCACCAGATCCTGACCCTAAACCTAACCCTGACAATAGCACTGACCCAAAACTAACCCTGTCCTTGAGCTGAACGTGGACCCTAAACCAAAACCAGATCCTGACCCTAAACCTGACACTGGCTCTGAACTTCACCCTGACCCTGACCCAGACCCTGAACATAAACCTAAACCTGACCCTAACGGTGACCCTACACTGACCCTAACACTAACCCTGAAGCTGACTGTGATTCTGACCCTAACTGTAACCCTAAAGGTAACCCTGACCCTGACCCTGATATGGACCATGACACAAAACATAACAATGATTCTAACCCTACAACTAACCCATAAAACTAATGCAGACCCTGACCCTAAACCAGTGTAACCCTAATCCTCAAATTAATTCTAATTCTCACCCCAAACCCATACTTTAAACCTATCCCTGAATTTATCCCTGAATCTGACCTGACCCTTACCCTGAACTTTGCCAAAACTTGACCCTGATCCGAATTTTGACCCTAAACAGAACCCTGGCCCTGACCCTAAACTGAACCCTGGCCCTGACCCTAAACCTGACCCTAATACTTTCACTGACACTGACCATAAACCTAACTCTGACCCAGACCGTGAGCCTGACCAGAACTCTAACCCTAAAGCTAAACTAAGTCAGGACCCTAATCATAACCCAGAATCTAAACATAAAGCAGGCCTTATTCTAACCATGACCATAATCCTGAACTGGACCCTAACCATAACACTGAACATGACACCAAACCTATCCCTGACCCTGACCCTTACTCTGAAACTAACCCTAACCCTGACACTGACTGTGAGCCTGACCATAAACCTAACCCTGAACCTAACCCTAACCCTGACCCCTACACTACGCCTAACGATAACCCTGCCCCTAACAATGTCTAACCCTAACCCTGAACCTAACTATAACCCTAAAATTAACCCGGTCCTAAAACTAACTGAAAACGCTGACCCTGACTCTGACTGTGAGCCTGACCATAAACCTAACCCTAAACCTAACCCTAACCCTAACCCTAACACTAAGCCTAACCCTAACCCTAACCCGTACCCTAACCCGTACCCTAACCCGTACCCTAACCCTAACCCGTACCCTAACCCGTACCCTAACCCTAACCCGTACCCTAACCCTAACCCGTACCCTAACCCGTACCCTAACCCTAACCCGTACCCTAACCCGTACCCTAACCCTAACCCGTACCCTAACCCTAACCCTAACCCTAACCCTAACCCTAAGCCTAACCCTAACCCTAACCCTAAGCCTGACACAGTCCTAAGCCTGACCCTAACCCTAACCCTAACCCTGACCGTGACTGTGTTCCCGACCCTAACCGCAATCCTTAAGGTAACCCTATCCCTGATCTAATGCCAACCACGATCCTAAACCTAATGCTGAGGCTAAACATAAAACTAAACCCTACCCTAACCCAAAACCTAACCCTAACCTTAAGGCTGTCTAACCCTAACCGAACCATAACCCTACTTCTAAACCTAATCCTAACTCCAAACCCAAACCTTTCCCCTAAATCTAATCCTGAAACTGAACCGTATATTGACCCCAATCCAAATCCTGACCCTGACCATAAACCGGACCCCGGCCCAGACCTTCACCAGATCCTGACCCTAAACCTAACCCTGACAATAGCACTGACCCAAAACTAACCCTGTCCTTGAGCTGAACGTGGACCCTAAACCAAAACCAGATCCTGACCCTAAACCTGACACTGGCTCTGAACTTCACCCTGACCCTGACCCAGACCCTGAACATAAACCTAAACCTGACCCTAACGGTGACCCTACACTGACCCTAACACTAACCCTGAAGCTGACTGTGATTCTGACCCTAACTGTAACCCTAAAGGTAACCCTGACCCTGACCCTGATATGGACCATGACACAAAACATAACAATGATTCTAACCCTACAACTAACCCATAAAACTAATGCAGACCCTGACCCTAAACCAGTGTAACCCTAATCCTCAAATTAATTCTAATTCTCACCCCAAACCCATACTTTAAACCTATCCCTGAATTTATCCCTGAATCTGACCTGACCCTTACCCTGAACTTTGCCAAAACTTGACCCTGATCCGAATTTTGACCCTAAACAGAACCCTGGCCCTGACCCTAAACTGAACCCTGGCCCTGACCCTAAACCTGACCCTAATACTTTCACTGACACTGACCATAAACCTAACTCTGACCCAGACCGTGAGCCTGACCAGAACTCTAACCCTAAAGCTAAACTAAGTCAGGACCCTAATCATAACCCAGAATCTAAACATAAAGCAGGCCTTATTCTAACCATGACCATAATCCTGAACTGGACCCTAACCATAACACTGAACATGACACCAAACCTATCCCTGACCCTGACCCTTACTCTGAAACTAACCCTAACCCTGACACTGACTGTGAGCCTGACCATAAACCTAACCCTGAACCTAACCCTAACCCTGACCCCTACACTACGCCTAACGATAACCCTGCCCCTAACAATGTCTAACCCTAACCCTGAACCTAACTATAACCCTAAAATTAACCCGGTCCTAAAACTAACTGAAAACGCTGACCCTGACTCTGACTGTGAGCCTGACCATAAACCTAACCCTAAACCTAAACCTAACCCTAACCCTAACCCTAACCCTAACCCTAACCCGTACCCTAACCCGTACCCTAACCCGTACCCTAACCCTAACCCGTACCCTAACCCGTACCCTAACCCTAACCCGTACCCTAACCCGTACCCTAACCCTAACCCGTACCCTAACCCTAACCCGTACCCTAACCCGTACTCTAACCCGTACCCTAACCCTAACCCGTACCCTAACCCTAACCCTAACCCTAACCCTATGCCTGACACAGTCCTAAGCCTGACCCTAACCCTAACCCTAACCCTGACCGTGACTGTGTTCCCGACCCTAACCGCAATCCTTAAGGTAACCCTATCCCTGATCTAATGCCAACCACGATCCTAAACCTAATGCTGAGGCTAAACATAAAACTAAACCCTACCCTAACCCAAAACCTAACCCTAACCTTAAGGCTGTCTAACCCTAACCGAACCATAACCCTACTTCTAAACCTAATCCTAACTCCAAACCCAAACCTTTCCCCTAAATCTAATCCTGAAACTGAACCGTATATTGACCCCAATCCAAATCCTGACCCTGACCATAAACCGGACCCCGGCCCAGACCTTCACCAGATCCTGACCCTAAACCTAACCCTGACAATAGCACTGACCCAAAACTAACCCTGTCCTTGAGCTGAACGTGGACCCTAAACCAAAACCAGATCCTGACCCTAAACCTGACACTGGCTCTGAACTTCACCCTGACCCTGACCCAGACCCTGAACATAAACCTAAACCTGACCCTAACGGTGACCCTACACTGACCCTAACACTAACCCTGAAGCTGACTGTGATTCTGACCCTAACTGTAACCCTAAAGGTAACCCTGACCCTGACCCTGATATGGACCATGACACAAAACATAACAATGATTCTAACCCTACAACTAACCCATAAAACTAATGCAGACCCTGACCCTAAACCAGTGTAACCCTAATCCTCAAATTAATTCTAATTCTCACCCCAAACCCATACTTTAAACCTATCCCTGAATTTATCCCTGAATCTGACCTGACCCTTACCCTGAACTTTGCCAAAACTTGACCCTGATCCGAATTTTGACCCTAAACAGAACCCTGGCCCTGACCCTAAACTGAACCCTGGCCCTGACCCTAAACCTGACCCTAATACTTTCACTGACACTGACCATAAACCTAACTCTGACCCAGACCGTGAGCCTGACCAGAACTCTAACCCTAAAGCTAAACTAAGTCAGGACCCTAATCATAACCCAGAATCTAAACATAAAGCAGGCCTTATTCTAACCATGACCATAATCCTGAACTGGACCCTAACCATAACACTGAACATGACACCAAACCTATCCCTGACCCTGACCATTACTCTGAAACTAACCCTAACCCTGACACTGACTGTGAGCCTGACCATAAACCTAACCCTGAACCTAACCCTAACCCTGACCCCTACACTATGCCTAACGATAACCCTGCCCCTAACAATGTCTAACCCTAACCCTGAACCTAACTATAACCCTAAAATTAACCCGGTCCTAAAACTAACTGAAAACGCTGACCCTGACTCTGACTGTGAGCCTGACCATAAACCTAACCCTAAACCTAAACCTAACCCTAACCCTAACCCTAACCCGTACCCTAACCCGTACCGTAACCCTAACCCGTACCCTAACCCGTACCCTAACCCTAACCCGTACCCTAACCCGTACCCTAACCCTAACCCTAACCCGTACCCTAACCCGTACCCTAACCCTAACCCTAACCCTAACCCTAACCCTAACCCTAACCCTAAGCCTAACCCTAACCCTAACCCTAAGCCTGACACAGTCCTAAGCCTGACCCTAACCCTAACCCTAACCCTGACCGTGACTGTGTTCCCGACCCTAACCGCAATCCTTAAGGTAACCCTATCCCTGATCTAATGCCAACCACGATCCTAAACCTAATGCTGAGGCTAAACATAAAACTAAACCCTACCCTAACCCAAAACCTAACCCTAACCTTAAGGCTGTCTAACCCTAACCGAACCATAACCCTACTTCTAAACCTAATCCTAACTCCAAACCCAAACCTTTCCCCTAAATCTAATCCTGAAACTGAACCGTATATTGACCCCAATCCAAATCCTGACCCTGACCATAAACCGGACCCCGGCCCAGACCTTCACCAGATCCTGACCCTAAACCTAACCCTGACAATAGCACTGACCCAAAACTAACCCTGTCCTTGAGCTGAACGTGGACCCTAAACCAAAACCAGATCCTGACCCTAAACCTGACACTGGCTCTGAACTTCACCCTGACCCTGACCCAGACCCTGAACATAAACCTAAACCTGACCCTAACGGTGACCCTACACTGACCCTAACACTAACCCTGAAGCTGACTGTGATTCTGACCCTAACTGTAACCCTAAAGGTAACCCTGACCCTGACCCTGATATGGACCATGACACAAAACATAACAATGATTCTAACCCTACAACTAACCCATAAAACTAATGCAGACCCTGACCCTAAACCAGTGTAACCCTAATCCTCAAATTAATTCTAATTCTCACCCCAAACCCATACTTTAAACCTATCCCTGAATTTATCCCTGAATCTGACCTGACCCTTACCCTGAACTTTGCCAAAACTTGACCCTGATCCGAATTTTGACCCTAAACAGAACCCTGGCCCTGACCCTAAACTGAACCCTGGCCCTGACCCTAAACCTGACCCTAATACTTTCACTGACACTGACCATAAACCTAACTCTGACCCAGACCGTGAGCCTGACCAGAACTCTAACCCTAAAGCTAAACTAAGTCAGGACCCTAATCATAACCCAGAATCTAAACATAAAGCAGGCCTTATTCTAACCATGACCATAATCCTGAACTGGACCCTAACCATAACACTGAACATGACACCAAACCTATCCCTGACCCTGACCCTTACTCTGAAACTAACCCTAACCCTGACACTGACTGTGAGCCTGACCATAAACCTAACCCTGAACCTAACCCTAACCCTGACCCCTACACTACGCCTAACGATAACCCTGCCCCTAACAATGTCTAACCCTAACCCTGAACCTAACTATAACCCTAAAATTAACCCGGTCCTAAAACTAACAGAAAACGCTGACCCTGACTCTGACTGTGAGCCTGACCATAAACCTAACCCTAAACCTAAACCTAACCCTAACCCTAACCCTAACCCTAACCCGTACCCTAACCCGTACCCTAACCCGTACCCTAACCCTAACCCGTACCCTAACCCGTACCCTAACCCTAACCCGTACCCTAACCCGTACCCTAACCCTAAACCTAACCCTAACCCGTACCCTAACCCGTACCCTAACCCGTACCCTAACCCTAACCCGTACCCTAACCCGTACCCTAACCCTAACCCGTACCCTAACCCGTACCCTAACCCTAACCCGTACCCTAACCCTAACCCGTACCCTAACCCTAACCCTAACCCTAACCCTAAGCCTAACCCTAACCCTAACCCTAACCCTAAGCCTGACACAGTCCTAAGCCTGACCCTAACCCTAACCCTAACCCTGACCGTGACTGTGTTCCCGACCCTAACCGCAATCCTTAAGGTAACCCTATCCCTGATCTAATGCCAACCACGATCCTAAACCTAATGCTGAGGCTAAACATAAAACTAAACCCTACCCTAACCCAAAACCTAACCCTAACCTTAAGGCTGTCTAACCCTAACCGAACCATAACCCTACTTCTAAACCTAATCCTAACTCCAAACCCAAACCTTTCCCCTAAATCTAATCCTGAAACTGAACCGTATATTGACCCCAATCCAAATCCTGACCCTGACCATAAACCGGACCCCGGCCCAGACCTTCACCAGATCCTGACCCTAAACCTAACCCTGACAATAGCACTGACCCAAAACTAACCCTGTCCTTGAGCTGAACGTGGACCCTAAACCAAAACCAGATCCTGACCCTAAACCTGACACTGGCTCTGAACTTCACCCTGACCCTGACCCAGACCCTGAACATAAACCTAAACCTGACCCTAACGGTGACCCTACACTGACCCTAACACTAACCCTGAAGCTGACTGTGATTCTGACCCTAACTGTAACCCTAAAGGTAACCCTGACCCTGACCCTGATATGGACCATGACACAAAACATAACAATGATTCTAACCCTACAACTAACCCATAAAACTAATGCAGACCCTGACCCTAAACCAGTGTAACCCTAATCCTCAAATTAATTCTAATTCTCACCCCAAACCCATACTTTAAACCTATCCCTGAATTTATCCCTGAATCTGACCTGACCCTTACCCTGAACTTTGCCAAAACTTGACCCTGATCCGAATTTTGACCCTAAACAGAACCCTGGCCCTGACCCTAAACTGAACCCTGGCCCTGACCCTAAACCTGACCCTAATACTTTCACTGACACTGACCATAAACCTAACTCTGACCCAGACCGTGAGCCTGACCAGAACTCTAACCCTAAAGCTAAACTAAGTCAGGACCCTAATCATAACCCAGAATCTAAACATAAAGCAGGCCTTATTCTAACCATGACCATAATCCTGAACTGGACCCTAACCATAACACTGAACATGACACCAAACCTATCCCTGACCCTGACCCTTACTCTGAAACTAACCCTAACCCTGACACTGACTGTGAGCCTGACCATAAACCTAACCCTGAACCTAACCCTAACCCTGACCCCTACACTACGCCTAACGATAACCCTGCCCCTAACAATGTCTAACCCTAACCCTGAACCTAACTATAACCCTAAAATTAACCCGGTCCTAAAACTAACAGAAAACGCTGACCCTGACTCTGACTGTGAGCCTGACCATAAACCTAACCCTAAACCTAAACCTAACCCTAACCCTAACCCTAACCCTAACCCTAACCCGTACCCTAACCCGTACCCTAACCCTAACCCGTACCCTAACCCGTACCCTAACCCTAACCCGTACCCTAACCCGTACCCTAACCCTAACCCGTACCCTAACCCTAACCCGTACCCTAACCCTAACCCTAACCCTAACCCTAACCCTAAGCCTAACCCTAACCCTAACCCTAACCCTAAGCCTGACACAGTCCTAAGCCTGACCCTAACCCTAACCCTAACCCTGACCGTGACTGTGTTCCCGACCCTAACCGCAATCCTTAAGGTAACCCTATCCCTGATCTAATGCCAACCACGATCCTAAACCTAATGCTGAGGCTAAACATAAAACTAAACCCTACCCTAACCCAAAACCTAACCCTAACCTTAAGGCTGTCTAACCCTAACCGAACCATAACCCTACTTCTAAACCTAATCCTAACTCCAAACCCAAACCTTTCCCCTAAATCTAATCCTGAAACTGAACCGTATATTGACCCCAATCCAAATCCTGACCCTGACCATAAACCGGACCCCGGCTCAGACCTTCACCAGATCCTGACCCTAAACCTAACCCTGACAATAGCACTGACCCAAAACTAACCCTGTCCTTGAGCTGAACGTGGACCCTAAACCAAAACCAGATCCTGACCCTAAACCTGACACTGGCTCTGAACTTCACCCTGACCCTGACCCAGACCCTGAACATAAACCTAAACCTGACCCTAACGGTGACCCTACACTGACCCTAACACTAACCCTGAAGCTGACTGTGATTCTGACCCTAACTGTAACCCTAAAGGTAACCCTGACCCTGACCCTGATATGGACCATGACACAAAACATAACAATGATTCTAACCCTACAACTAACCCATAAAACTAATGCAGACCCTGACCCTAAACCAGTGTAACCCTAATCCTCAAATTAATTCTAATTCTCACCCCAAACCCATACTTTAAACCTATCCCTGAATTTATCCCTGAATCTGACCTGACCCTTACCCTGAACTTTGCCAAAACTTGACCCTGATCCGAATTTTGACCCTAAACAGAACCCTGGCCCTGACCCTAAACTGAACCCTGGCCCTGACCCTAAACCTGACCCTAATACTTTCACTGACACTGACCATAAACCTAACTCTGACCCAGACCGTGAGCCTGACCAGAACTCTAACCCTAAAGCTAAACTAAGTCAGGACCCTAATCATAACCCAGAATCTAAACATAAAGCAGGCCTTATTCTAACCATGACCATAATCCTGAACTGGACCCTAACCATAACACTGAACATGACACCAAACCTATCCCTGACCCTGACCCTTACTCTGAAACTAACCCTAACCCTGACACTGACTGTGAGCCTGACCATAAACCTAACCCTGAACCTAACCCTAACCCTGACCCCTACACTACGCCTAACGATAACCCTGCCCCTAACAATGTCTAACCCTAACCCTGAACCTAACTATAACCCTAAAATTAACCCGGTCCTAAAACTAACAGAAAACGCTGACCCTGACTCTGACTGTGAGCCTGACCATAAACCTAACCCTAAACCTAAACCTAACCCTAACCCTAACCCTAACCCGTACCCTAACCCGTACCCTAACCCTAACCCGTACCCTAACCCGTACCCTAACCCGTACCCTAACCCGTACCCTAACCCTAACCCGTACCCTAACCCGTACCCTAACCCTAACCCGTACCCTATACCGTACCCTAACCCTAACCCGTACCCTAACCCTAACCCGTACCCTAACCCTAACCCGTACCCTAACCCTAAGCCTAACCCTAACCCTAACCCTAACCCTAAGCCTGACACAGTCCTAAGCCTGACCCTAACCCTAACCCTAACCCTGACCGTGACTGTGTTCCCGACCCTAACCGCAATCCTTAAGGTAACCCTATCCCTGATCTAATGCCAACCACGATCCTAAACCTAATGCTGAGGCTAAACATAAAACTAAACCCTACCCTAACCCAAAACCTAACCCTAACCTTAAGGCTGTCTAACCCTAACCGAACCATAACCCTACTTCTAAACCTAATCCTAACTCCAAACCCAAACCTTTCCCCTAAATCTAATCCTGAAACTGAACCGTATATTGACCCCAATCCAAATCCTGACCCTGACCATAAACCGGACCCCGGCCCAGACCTTCACCAGATCCTGACCCTAAACCTAACCCTGACAATAGCACTGACCCAAAACTAACCCTGTCCTTGAGCTGAACGTGGACCCTAAACCAAAACCAGATCCTGACCCTAAACCTGACACTGGCTCTGAACTTCACCCTGACCCTGACCCAGACCCTGAACATAAACCTAAACCTGACCCTAACGGTGACCCTACACTGACCCTAACACTAACCCTGAAGCTGACTGTGATTCTGACCCTAACTGTAACCCTAAAGGTAACCCTGACCCTGACCCTGATATGGACCATGACACAAAACATAACAATGATTCTAACCCTACAACTAACCCATAAAACTAATGCAGACCCTGACCCTAAACCAGTGTAACCCTAATCCTCAAATTAATTCTAATTCTCACCCCAAACCCATACTTTAAACCTATCCCTGAATTTATCCCTGAATCTGACCTGACCCTTACCCTGAACTTTGCCAAAACTTGACCCTGATCCGAATTTTGACCCTAAACAGAACCCTGGCCCTGACCCTAAACTGAACCCTGGCCCTGACCCTAAACCTGACCCTAATACTTTCACTGACACTGACCATAAACCTAACTCTGACCCAGACCGTGAGCCTGACCAGAACTCTAACCCTAAAGCTAAACTAAGTCAGGACCCTAATCATAACCCAGAATCTAAACATAAAGCAGGCCTTATTCTAACCATGACCATAATCCTGAACTGGACCCTAACCATAACACTGAACATGACACCAAACCTATCCCTGACCCTGACCCTTACTCTGAAACTAACCCTAACCCTGACACTGACTGTGAGCCTGACCATAAACCTAACCCTGAACCTAACCCTAACCCTGACCCCTACACTACGCCTAACGATAACCCTGCCCCTAACAATGTCTAACCCTAACCCTGAACCTAACTATAACCCTAAAATTAACCCGGTCCTAAAACTAACTGAAAACGCTGACCCTGACTCTGACTGTGAGCCTGACCATAAACCTAACCCTAAACCTAACCCTAACCCTAACCCTAACACTAACCCTAACCCTAACCCTAACCCGTACCCTAACCCGTACCCTAACCCGTACCCTAACCCTAACCCGTACCCTAACCCGTACCCTAACCCTAACCCGTACCCTAACCCTAACCCGTACCCTAACCCGTACCCTAACCCTAACCCGTACCCTAACCCGTACCCTAACCCTAACCCGTACCCTAACCCTAACCCTAACCCTAACCCTAACCCTAAGCCTAACCCTAACCCTAACCCTAAGCCTGACACAGTCCTAAGCCTGACCCTAACCCTAACCCTAACCCTGACCGTGACTGTGTTCCCGACCCTAACCGCAATCCTTAAGGTAACCCTATCCCTGATCTAATGCCAACCACGATCCTAAACCTAATGCTGAGGCTAAACATAAAACTAAACCCTACCCTAACCCAAAACCTAACCCTAACCTTAAGGCTGTCTAACCCTAACCGAACCATAACCCTACTTCTAAACCTAATCCTAACTCCAAACCCAAACCTTTCCCCTAAATCTAATCCTGAAACTGAACCGTATATTGACCCCAATCCAAATCCTGACCCTGACCATAAACCGGACCCCGGCCCAGACCTTCACCAGATCCTGACCCTAAACCTAACCCTGACAATAGCACTGACCCAAAACTAACCCTGTCCTTGAGCTGAACGTGGACCCTAAACCAAAACCAGATCCTGACCCTAAACCTGACACTGGCTCTGAACTTCACCCTGACCCTGACCCAGACCCTGAACATAAACCTAAACCTGACCCTAACGGTGACCCTACACTGACCCTAACACTAACCCTGAAGCTGACTGTGATTCTGACCCTAACTGTAACCCTAAAGGTAACCCTGACCCTGACCCTGATATGGACCATGACACAAAACATAACAATGATTCTAACCCTACAACTAACCCATAAAACTAATGCAGACCCTGACCCTAAACCAGTGTAACCCTAATCCTCAAATTAATTCTAATTCTCACCCCAAACCCATACTTTAAACCTATCCCTGAATTTATCCCTGAATCTGACCTGACCCTTACCCTGAACTTTGCCAAAACTTGACCCTGATCCGAATTTTGACCCTAAACAGAACCCTGGCCCTGACCCTAAACTGAACCCTGGCCCTGACCCTAAACCTGACCCTAATACTTTCACTGACACTGACCATAAACCTAACTCTGACCCAGACCGTGAGCCTGACCAGAACTCTAACCCTAAAGCTAAACTAAGTCAGGACCCTAATCATAACCCAGAATCTAAACATAAAGCAGGCCTTATTCTAACCATGACCATAATCCTGAACTGGACCCTAACCATAACACTGAACATGACACCAAACCTATCCCTGACCCTGACCCTTACTCTGAAACTAACCCTAACCCTGACACTGACTGTGAGCCTGACCATAAACCTAACCCTGAACCTAACCCTAACCCTGACCCCTACACTACGCCTAACGATAACCCTGCCCCTAACAATGTCTAACCCTAACCCTGAACCTAACTATAACCCTAAAATTAACCCGGTCCTAAAACTAACTGAAAACGCTGACCCTGACTCTGACTGTGAGCCTGACCATAAACCTAACCCTAAACCTAAACCTAACCCTAACCCTAACCCTAACCCTAACCCTAACCCGTACCCTAACCCGTACCCTAACCCGTACCCTAACCCTAACCCGTACCCTAACCCGTACCCTAACCCTAACCCGTACCCTAACCCGTACCCTAACCCTAACCCGTACCCTAACCCTAACCCGTACCCTAACCCGTACTCTAACCCGTACCCTAACCCTAACCCGTACCCTAACCCTAACCCTAACCCTAACCCTATGCCTGACACAGTCCTAAGCCTGACCCTAACCCTAACCCTAACCCTGACCGTGACTGTGTTCCCGACCCTAACCGCAATCCTTAAGGTAACCCTATCCCTGATCTAATGCCAACCACGATCCTAAACCTAATGCTGAGGCTAAACATAAAACTAAACCCTACCCTAACCCAAAACCTAACCCTAACCTTAAGGCTGTCTAACCCTAACCGAACCATAACCCTACTTCTAAACCTAATCCTAACTCCAAACCCAAACCTTTCCCCTAAATCTAATCCTGAAACTGAACCGTATATTGACCCCAATCCAAATCCTGACCCTGACCATAAACCGGACCCCGGCCCAGACCTTCACCAGATCCTGACCCTAAACCTAACCCTGACAATAGCACTGACCCAAAACTAACCCTGTCCTTGAGCTGAACGTGGACCCTAAACCAAAACCAGATCCTGACCCTAAACCTGACACTGGCTCTGAACTTCACCCTGACCCTGACCCAGACCCTGAACATAAACCTAAACCTGACCCTAACGGTGACCCTACACTGACCCTAACACTAACCCTGAAGCTGACTGTGATTCTGACCCTAACTGTAACCCTAAAGGTAACCCTGACCCTGACCCTGATATGGACCATGACACAAAACATAACAATGATTCTAACCCTACAACTAACCCATAAAACTAATGCAGACCCTGACCCTAAACCAGTGTAACCCTAATCCTCAAATTAATTCTAATTCTCACCCCAAACCCATACTTTAAACCTATCCCTGAATTTATCCCTGAATCTGACCTGACCCTTACCCTGAACTTTGCCAAAACTTGACCCTGATCCGAATTTTGACCCTAAACAGAACCCTGGCCCTGACCCTAAACTGAACCCTGGCCCTGACCCTAAACCTGACCCTAATACTTTCACTGACACTGACCATAAACCTAACTCTGACCCAGACCGTGAGCCTGACCAGAACTCTAACCCTAAAGCTAAACTAAGTCAGGACCCTAATCATAACCCAGAATCTAAACATAAAGCAGGCCTTATTCTAACCATGACCATAATCCTGAACTGGACCCTAACCATAACACTGAACATGACACCAAACCTATCCCTGACCCTGACCATTACTCTGAAACTAACCCTAACCCTGACACTGACTGTGAGCCTGACCATAAACCTAACCCTGAACCTAACCCTAACCCTGACCCCTACACTATGCCTAACGATAACCCTGCCCCTAACAATGTCTAACCCTAACCCTGAACCTAACTATAACCCTAAAATTAACCCGGTCCTAAAACTAACTGAAAACGCTGACCCTGACTCTGACTGTGAGCCTGACCATAAACCTAACCCTAAACCTAAACCTAACCCTAACCCTAACCCTAACCCGTACCCTAACCCGTACCGTAACCCTAACCCGTACCCTAACCCGTACCCTAACCCTAACCCGTACCCTAACCCGTACCCTAACCCTAACCCTAACCCGTACCCTAACCCGTACCCTAACCCTAACCCTAACCCTAACCCTAACCCTAACCCTAACCCTAAGCCTAACCCTAACCCTAACCCTAAGCCTGACACAGTCCTAAGCCTGACCCTAACCCTAACCCTAACCCTGACCGTGACTGTGTTCCCGACCCTAACCGCAATCCTTAAGGTAACCCTATCCCTGATCTAATGCCAACCACGATCCTAAACCTAATGCTGAGGCTAAACATAAAACTAAACCCTACCCTAACCCAAAACCTAACCCTAACCTTAAGGCTGTCTAACCCTAACCGAACCATAACCCTACTTCTAAACCTAATCCTAACTCCAAACCCAAACCTTTCCCCTAAATCTAATCCTGAAACTGAACCGTATATTGACCCCAATCCAAATCCTGACCCTGACCATAAACCGGACCCCGGCCCAGACCTTCACCAGATCCTGACCCTAAACCTAACCCTGACAATAGCACTGACCCAAAACTAACCCTGTCCTTGAGCTGAACGTGGACCCTAAACCAAAACCAGATCCTGACCCTAAACCTGACACTGGCTCTGAACTTCACCCTGACCCTGACCCAGACCCTGAACATAAACCTAAACCTGACCCTAACGGTGACCCTACACTGACCCTAACACTAACCCTGAAGCTGACTGTGATTCTGACCCTAACTGTAACCCTAAAGGTAACCCTGACCCTGACCCTGATATGGACCATGACACAAAACATAACAATGATTCTAACCCTACAACTAACCCATAAAACTAATGCAGACCCTGACCCTAAACCAGTGTAACCCTAATCCTCAAATTAATTCTAATTCTCACCCCAAACCCATACTTTAAACCTATCCCTGAATTTATCCCTGAATCTGACCTGACCCTTACCCTGAACTTTGCCAAAACTTGACCCTGATCCGAATTTTGACCCTAAACAGAACCCTGGCCCTGACCCTAAACTGAACCCTGGCCCTGACCCTAAACCTGACCCTAATACTTTCACTGACACTGACCATAAACCTAACTCTGACCCAGACCGTGAGCCTGACCAGAACTCTAACCCTAAAGCTAAACTAAGTCAGGACCCTAATCATAACCCAGAATCTAAACATAAAGCAGGCCTTATTCTAACCATGACCATAATCCTGAACTGGACCCTAACCATAACACTGAACATGACACCAAACCTATCCCTGACCCTGACCCTTACTCTGAAACTAACCCTAACCCTGACACTGACTGTGAGCCTGACCATAAACCTAACCCTGAACCTAACCCTAACCCTGACCCCTACACTACGCCTAACGATAACCCTGCCCCTAACAATGTCTAACCCTAACCCTGAACCTAACTATAACCCTAAAATTAACCCGGTCCTAAAACTAACAGAAAACGCTGACCCTGACTCTGACTGTGAGCCTGACCATAAACCTAACCCTAAACCTAAACCTAACCCTAACCCTAACCCTAACCCTAACCCTAACCCTAACCCGTACCCTAACCCGTACCCTAACCCTAACCCGTACCCTAACCCGTACCCTAACCCTAACCCGTACCCTAACCCGTACCCTAACCCTAAACCTAACCCTAACCCGTACCCTAACCCGTACCCTAACCCGTACCCTAACCCTAACCCGTACCCTAACCCGTACCCTAACCCTAACCCGTACCCTAACCCGTACCCTAACCCTAACCCGTACCCTAACCCTAACCCGTACCCTAACCCTAACCCTAACCCTAACCCTAAGCCTAACCCTAACCCTAACCCTAACCCTAAGCCTGACACAGTCCTAAGCCTGACCCTAACCCTAACCCTAACCCTGACCGTGACTGTGTTCCCGACCCTAACCGCAATCCTTAAGGTAACCCTATCCCTGATCTAATGCCAACCACGATCCTAAACCTAATGCTGAGGCTAAACATAAAACTAAACCCTACCCTAACCCAAAACCTAACCCTAACCTTAAGGCTGTCTAACCCTAACCGAACCATAACCCTACTTCTAAACCTAATCCTAACTCCAAACCCAAACCTTTCCCCTAAATCTAATCCTGAAACTGAACCGTATATTGACCCCAATCCAAATCCTGACCCTGACCATAAACCGGACCCCGGCCCAGACCTTCACCAGATCCTGACCCTAAACCTAACCCTGACAATAGCACTGACCCAAAACTAACCCTGTCCTTGAGCTGAACGTGGACCCTAAACCAAAACCAGATCCTGACCCTAAACCTGACACTGGCTCTGAACTTCACCCTGACCCTGACCCAGACCCTGAACATAAACCTAAACCTGACCCTAACGGTGACCCTACACTGACCCTAACACTAACCCTGAAGCTGACTGTGATTCTGACCCTAACTGTAACCCTAAAGGTAACCCTGACCCTGACCCTGATATGGACCATGACACAAAACATAACAATGATTCTAACCCTACAACTAACCCATAAAACTAATGCAGACCCTGACCCTAAACCAGTGTAACCCTAATCCTCAAATTAATTCTAATTCTCACCCCAAACCCATACTTTAAACCTATCCCTGAATTTATCCCTGAATCTGACCTGACCCTTACCCTGAACTTTGCCAAAACTTGACCCTGATCCGAATTTTGACCCTAAACAGAACCCTGGCCCTGACCCTAAACTGAACCCTGGCCCTGACCCTAAACCTGACCCTAATACTTTCACTGACACTGACCATAAACCTAACTCTGACCCAGACCGTGAGCCTGACCAGAACTCTAACCCTAAAGCTAAACTAAGTCAGGACCCTAATCATAACCCAGAATCTAAACATAAAGCAGGCCTTATTCTAACCATGACCATAATCCTGAACTGGACCCTAACCATAACACTGAACATGACACCAAACCTATCCCTGACCCTGACCCTTACTCTGAAACTAACCCTAACCCTGACACTGACTGTGAGCCTGACCATAAACCTAACCCTGAACCTAACCCTAACCCTGACCCCTACACTACGCCTAACGATAACCCTGCCCCTAACAATGTCTAACCCTAACCCTGAACCTAACTATAACCCTAAAATTAACCCGGTCCTAAAACTAACAGAAAACGCTGACCCTGACTCTGACTGTGAGCCTGACCATAAACCTAACCCTAAACCTAAACCTAACCCTAACCCTAACCCTAACCCTAACCCTAACCCGTACCCTAACCCGTACCCTAACCCTAACCCCGTACCCTAAACCCGTACCCTAACCCTAACCCGTACCCTAACCCGTACCCTAACCCTAACCCGTACCCTAACCCTAACCCGTAACCCTAACCCCTAACCCTAACCCTAACCCTAACCCTAAGCCTAACCCTAACCCTAACCCTAACCCTAAGCCTGACACAGTCCTAAGCCTGACCCTAACCCTAACCCTAACCCTGACCGTGACTGTGTTCCCGACCCTAACCGCAATCCTTAGGTAACCCTATCCCTGATCTAATGCCAACCACGATCCTAAACCTAATGCTGAGGCTAAACATAAAACTAAACCCTACCCTAACCCAAAACCTAACCCTAACCTTAAGGCTGTCTAACCCTAACCGAACCATAACCCTACTTCTAAACCTAATCCTAACTCCAAACCCAAACCTTTCCCCTAAATCTAATCCTGAAACTGAACCGTATATTGACCCCAATCCAAATCCTGACCCTGACCATAAACCGGACCCCGGCTCAGACCTTCACCAGATCCTGACCCTAAACCTAACCCTGACAATAGCACTGACCCAAAACTAACCCTGTCCTTGAGCTGAACGTGGACCCTAAACCAAAACCAGATCCTGACCCTAAACCTGACACTGGCTCTGAACTTCACCCTGACCCCTGACCCAGACCCTGAACATAAACCTAAACCTGACCCTAACGGTGACCCTACACTGACCCTAACACTAACCCTGAAGCTGACTGTGATTCTGACCCTAACTGTAACCCTAAAGGTAACCCTGACCCTGACCCTGATATGGACCATGACACAAAAACATAACAATGATTCTAACCCTACAACTAACCCATAAAACTAATGCAGACCCTGACCCTAAACCAGTGTAACCCTAATCCTCAAATTAATTCTAATTCTCACCCCAAAACCCATACTTTAAACCTATCCCTGAATTTATCCCTGAATCTGACCTGACCCTTACCCTGAACTTTGCCAAAACTTGACCCTGATCCGAATTTTGACCCTAAACAGAACCCTGGCCCTGACCCTAAACTGAACCCTGGCCCTGACCCTAAACCTGACCCTAATACTTTCACTGACACTGACCATAAACCTAACTCTGACCCAGACCGTGAGCCTGACCAGAACTCTAACCCTAAAGCTAAACTAAGTCAGGACCCTAATCATAACCCAGAATCTAACATAAAGCAGGCCTTATTCTAACCATGACCATAATCCTGAACTGGACCCTAACCATAACACTGAACATGACACCAAACCTATCCCTGACCCTGACCCTTACTCTGAAACTAACCCTAACCCTGACACTGACTGTGAGCCTGACCATAAACCTAACCCTGAACCTAACCCTAACCCTGACCCCTACACTACGCCCTAACGATAACCCTGCCCCTAACAATGTCTAACCCTAACCCTGAACCTAACTATAACCCTAAAATTAACCCGGTCCTAAAACTAACTGAAAACGCTGACCCTGACTCTGACTGTGAGCCTGACCATAAACCTAACCCTAAACCTAAACCTAACCCTAACCCTAACCCTAACCCGTACCCTAACCCGTACCCTAACCCTAACCCGTACCCTAACCCGTACCCTAACCCGTACCCTAACCCGTACCCTAACCCTAACCCGTACCCTAACCCGTACCCTAACCCTAACCCGTACCCTATACCGTACCCTAACCCTAACCCGTACCCTAACCCTAACCCGTACCCTAACCCTAACCCGTACCCTAACCCTAAGCCTAACCCTAACCCTAACCCTAACCCTAAGCCTGACACAGTCCTAAGCCTGACCCTAACCCTAACCCTAACCCTGACCGTGACTGTGTTCCCGACCCTAACCGCAATCCTTAAGGTAACCCTATCCCTGATCTAATGCCAACCACGATCCTAAACCTAATGCTGAGGCTAAACATAAAACTAAACCCTACCCTAACCCAAAACCTAACCCTAACCTTAAGGCTGTCTAACCCTAACCGAACCATAACCCTACTTCTAAACCTAATCCTAACTCCAAACCCAAACCTTTCCCCTAAATCTAATCCTGAAACTGAACCGTATATTGACCCCAATCCAAATCCTGACCCTGACCATAAACCGGACCCCGGCCCAGACCTTCACCAGATCCTGACCCTAAACCTAACCCTGACAATAGCACTGACCCAAAACTAACCCTGTCCTTGAGCTGAACGTGGACCCTAAACCAAAACCAGATCCTGACCCTAAACCTGACACTGGCTCTGAACTTCACCCTGACCCTGACCCAGACCCTGAACATAAACCTAAACCTGACCCTAACGGTGACCCTACACTGACCCTAACACTAACCCTGAAGCTGACTGTGATTCTGACCCTAACTGTAACCCTAAAGGTAACCCTGACCCTGACCCTGATATGGACCATGACACAAAACATAACAATGATTCTAACCCTACAACTAACCCATAAAACTAATGCAGACCCTGACCCTAAACCAGTGTAACCCTAATCCTCAAATTAATTCTAATTCTCACCCCAAACCCATACTTTAAACCTATCCCTGAATTTATCCCTGAATCTGACCTGACCCTTACCCTGAACTTTGCCAAAACTTGACCCTGATCCGAATTTTGACCCTAAACAGAACCCTGGCCCTGACCCTAAACTGAACCCTGGCCCTGACCCTAAACCTGACCCTAATACTTTCACTGACACTGACCATAAACCTAACTCTGACCCAGACCGTGAGCCTGACCAGAACTCTAACCCTAAAGCTAAACTAAGTCAGGACCCTAATCATAACCCAGAATCTAAACATAAAGCAGGCCTTATTCTAACCATGACCATAATCCTGAACTGGACCCTAACCATAACACTGAACATGACACCAAACCTATCCCTGACCCTGACCCTTACTCTGAAACTAACCCTAACCCTGACACTGACTGTGAGCCTGACCATAAACCTAACCCTGAACCTAACCCTAACCCTGACCCCTACACTACGCCTAACGATAACCCTGCCCCTAACAATGTCTAACCCTAACCCTGAACCTAACTATAACCCTAAAATTAACCCGGTCCTAAAACTAACTGAAAACGCTGACCCTGACTCTGACTGTGAGCCTGACCATAAACCTAACCCTAAACCTAAACCTAACCCTAACCCTAACCCTAACCCTAACCCGTACCCTAACCCGTACCCTAACCCGTACCCTAACCCGTACCCTAACCCTAAACCGTACCCTAACCCGTACCCTAACCCTAACCCGTACCCTAACCCGTACCCTAACCCTAACCCGTACCCTAACCCTAACCCGTACCCTAACCCTAACCCTAACCCTAACCCTAACCCTAACCCTAAGCCTAACCCTAACCCTAACCCTAACCCTAAGCCTGACACAGTCCTAAGCCTGACCCTAACCCTAACCCTAACCCTGACCGTGACTGTGTTCCCGACCCTAACCGCAATCCTTAAGGTAACCCTATCCCTGATCTAATGCCAACCACGATCCTAAACCTAATGCTGAGGCTAAACATAAAACTAAACCCTACCCTAACCCAAAACCTAACCCTAACCTTAAGGCTGTCTAACCCTAACCGAACCATAACCCTACTTCTAAACCTAATCCTAACTCCAAACCCAAACCTTTCCCCTAAATCTAATCCTGAAACTGAACCGTATATTGACCCCAATCCAAATCCTGACCCTGACCATAAACCGGACCCCGGCCCAGACCTTCACCAGATCCTGACCCTAAACCTAACCCTGACAATAGCACTGACCCAAAACTAACCCTGTCCTTGAGCTGAACGTGGACCCTAAACCAAAACCAGATCCTGACCCTAAACCTGACACTGGCTCTGAACTTCACCCTGACCCTGACCCAGACCCTGAACATAAACCTAAACCTGACCCTAACGGTGACCCTACACTGACCCTAACACTAACCCTGAAGCTGACTGTGATTCTGACCCTAACTGTAACCCTAAAGGTAACCCTGACCCTGACCCTGATATGGACCATGACACAAAACATAACAATGATTCTAACCCTACAACTAACCCATAAAACTAATGCAGACCCTGACCCTAAACCAGTGTAACCCTAATCCTCAAATTAATTCTAATTCTCACCCCAAACCCATACTTTAAACCTATCCCTGAATTTATCCCTGAATCTGACCTGACCCTTACCCTGAACTTTGCCAAAACTTGACCCTGATCCGAATTTTGACCCTAAACAGAACCCTGGCCCTGACCCTAAACTGAACCCTGGCCCTGACCCTAAAACTGACCCTAATACTTTCACTGACACTGACCATAAACCTAACTCTGACCCAGACCGTGAGCCTGACCAGAACTCTAACCCTAAAGCTAAACTAAGTCAGGACCCTAATCATAACCCAGAATCTAAACATAAAGCAGGCCTTATTCTAACCATGACCATAATCCTGAACTGGACCCTAACCATAACACTGAACATGACACCAAACCTATCCCTGACCCTGACCCTTACTCTGAAACTAACCCTAACCCTGACACTGACTGTGAGCCTGACCATAAACCTAACCCTGAACCTAACCCTAACCCTGACCCCTACACTACGCCTAACGATAACCCTGCCCCTAACAATGTCTAACCCTAACCCTGAACCTAACTATAACCCTAAAATTAACCCGGTCCTAAAACTAACTGAAAACGCTGACCCTGACTCGGACTGTGAGCCTGACCATAAACCTAACCCTAAATCTAAACCTAACCCTAACCCTAACCCTAACCCTTACCCTAACCCGTACCCTAACCCTAACCCGTACCCTAACCCGTACCCTAACCCTAACCCGTACCCTAACCCGTACCCTAACCCTAACCCGTACCCTAACCCTAACCCGTACCCTAACCCTAACCCTAACCCTAACCCTAACCCTAAGCCTAACCCTAACCCTAACCCTAACCCTAAGCCTGACACAGTCCTAAGCCTGACCCTAACCCTAACCCTAACCCTGACCGTGACTGTGTTCCCGACCCTAACCGCAATCCTTAAGGTAACCCTATCCCTGATCTAATGCCAACCACGATCCTAAACCTAATGCTGAGGCTAAACATAAAACTAAACCCTACCCTAACCCAAAACCTAACCCTAACCTTAAGGCTGTCTAACCCTAACCGAACCATAACCCTACTTCTAAACCTAATCCTAACTCCAAACCCAAACCTTTCCCCTAAATCTAATCCTGAAACTGAACCGTATATTGACCCCAATCCAAATCCTGACCCTGGCCATAAACCGGACCCCGGCCCAGACCTTCACCAGATCCTGACCCTAAACCTAACCCTGACAATAGCACTGACCCAAAACTAACCCTGTCCTTGAGCTGAACGTGGACCCTAAACCAAAACCAGATCCTGACCCTAAACCTGACACTGGCTCTGAACTTCACCCTGACCCTGACCCAGACCCTGAACATAAACCTAAACCTGACCCTAACGGTGACCCTACACTGACCCTAACACTAACCCTGAAGCTGACTGTGATTCTGACCCTAACTGTAACCCTAAAGGTAACCCTGACCCTGACCCTGATATGGACCATGACACAAAACATAACAATGATTCTAACCCTACAAGTAACCCATAAAACTAATGCAGACCCTGACCCTAAACCAGTGTAACCCTAATCCTCAAATTAATTCTAATTCTCACCCCAAACCCATACTTTAAACCTATCCCTGAATTTATCCCTGAATCTGACCTGACCCTTACCCTGAACTTTGCCAAAACTTGACCCTGATCCGAATTTTGACCCTAAACAGAACCCTGGCCCTGACCCTAAACTGAACCCTGGCCCTGACCCTAAACCTGACCCTAATACTTTCACTGACACTGACCATAAACCTAACTCTGACCCAGACCGTGAGCCTGACCAGAACTCTAACCCTAAAGCTAAACTAAGTCAGGACCCTAATCATAACCCAGAATCTAAACATAAAGCAGGCCTTATTCTAACCATGACCATAATCCTGAACTGGACCCTAACCATAACACTGAACATGACACCAAACCTATCCCTGACCCTGACCCTTACTCTGAAACTAACCCTAACCCTGACACTGACTGTGAGCCTGACCATAAACCTAACCCTGAACCTAACCCTAACCCTGACCCCTACACTACGCCTAATGATAACCCTGCCCCTAACAATGTCTAACCCTAACCCTGAACCTAACTATAACCCTAAAATTAACCCGGTCCTAAAACTAACAGAAAACGCTGACCCTGACTCTGACTGTGAGCCTGACCATAAACCTAACCCTAAACCTAAACCTAAACCTAACCCTAACCCTAACCCTAACCCGTACCCTAACCCGTACCCTAACCCGTACCCTAACACTAACCCGTACCCTAACCCGTAACCTAACCCTAACCCGTACCCTAACCCGTACCCTAACCCTAACCCTAACCCTAACCCGTACCCTAACCCGTACCCTAACCCGTACCCTAACCCTAACCCGTACCCTAACCCGTACCCTAACCCTAACCCGTACCCTAACCCGTACCCTAACCCTAACCCGTACCCTAACCCTAACCCGTACCCTAACCCTAACCCTAACCCTAACCCTAAGCCTAACCCTAACCCTAACCCTAACCCTAAGCCTGACACAGTCCTAAGCCTGACCCTAACCCTAACCCTAACCCTGACCGTGACTGTGTTCCCGACCCTAACCGCAATCCTTAAGGTAACCCTATCCCTGATCAATGCCAACCACGATCCTAAACCTAATGCTGAGGCTAAACATAAAACTAAACCCTACCCTAACCCAAAACCTAACCCTAACCTTAAGGCTGTCTAACCCTAACCGAACCATAACCCTACTTCTAAACCTAATCCTAACTCCAAACCCAAACCTTTCCCCTAAATCTAATCCTGAAACTGAACCGTATATTGACCCCAATCCAAATCCTGACCCTGACCATAAACCGGACCCCGGCCCAGACCTTCACCATATCCTGACCCTAAACCTAACCCTGACAATAGCACTGACCCAAAACTAACCCTGTCCTTGAGCTGAACGTGGACCCTAAACCAAAACCAGATCCTGACCCTAAACCTGACACTGGCTCTGAACTTCACCCTGACCCTGACCCAGACCCTGAACATAAACCTAAACCTGACCCTAACGGTGACCCTACACTGACCCTAACACTAACCCTGAAGCTGACTGTGATTCTGACCCTAACTGTAACCCTAAAGGTAACCCTGACCCTGACCCTGATATGGACCATGACACAAAACATAACAATGATTCTAACCCTACAACTAACCCATAAAACTAATGCAGACCCTGACCCTAAACCAGTGTAACCCTAATCCTCAAATTAATTCTAATTCTCACCCCAAACCCATACTTTAAACCTATCCCTGAATTTATCCCTGAATCTGACCTGACCCTTACCCTGAACTTTGCCAAAACTTGACCCTGATCCGAATTTTGACCCTAAACAGAACCCTGGCCCTGACCCTAAACTGAACCCTGGCCCTGACCCTAAAGCTGACCCTAATACTTTCACTGACACTGACCATAAACCTAACTCTGACCCAGACCGTGAGCCTGACCAGAACTCTAACCCTAAAGCTAAACTAAGTCAGGACCCTAATCATAACCCAGAATCTAAACATAAAGCAGGCCTTATTCTAACCATGACCATAATCCTGAACTGGACCCTAACCATAACACTGAACTTGACACCAAACCTATCCCTGACCCTGACCCTTACTCTGAAACTAACCCTAACCCTGACACTGACTGTGAGCCTGACCATAAACCTAACCCTGAACCTAACCCTAACCCTGACCCCTACACTACGCCTAACGATAACCCTGCCCCTAACAATGTCTAACCCTAACCCTGAACCTAACTATAACCCTAAAATTAACCCGGTCCTAAAACTAACTGAAAACGCTGACCCTGACTCTGACTGTGAGCCTGACCATAAACCTAACCCTAAACCTAAACCTAACCCTAACCCTAACCCTAAACCTAACCCTAACCCTAACCCGTACCCTAACCCGTACCCTAACCCTAACCCGTACCCTAACCCGTACCCTAACCCTAACCCGTACCCTAACCCGTACCCTAACCCTAACCCGTACCCTAACCCTAACCCGTACCCTAACCCTAACCCTAACCCTAACCCTAACCCTAAGCCTAACCCTAACCCTAACCCTAACCCTAAGCCTGACACAGTCCTAAGCCTGACCCTAACCCTAACCCTAACCCTGACCGTGACTGTGTTCCCGACCCTAACCGCAATCCTTAAGGTAACCCTATCCCTGATCTAATGCCAACCACGATCCTAAACCTAATGCTGAGGCTAAACATAAAACTAAACCCTACCCTAACCCAAAACCTAACCCTAACCTTAAGGCTGTCTAACCCTAACCGAACCATAACCCTACTTCTAAACCTAATCCTAACTCCAAACCCAAACCTTTCCCCTAAATCTAATCCTGAAACTGAACCGTATATTGACCCCAATCCAAATCCTGACCCTGACCATAAACCGGACCCCGGCCCAGACCTTCACCAGATCCTGACCCTAAACCTAACCCTGACAATAGCACTGACCCAAAACTAACCCTGTCCTTGAGCTGAACGTGGACCCTAAACCAAAACCAGATCCTGACCCTAAACCTGACACTGGCTCTGAACTTCACCCTGACCCTGACCCAGACCCTGAACATAAACCTAAACCTGACCCTAACGGTGACCCTACACTGACCCTAACACTAACCCTGAAGCTGACTGTGATTCTGACCCTAACTGTAACCCTAAAGGTAACCCTGACCCTGACCCTGATATGGACCATGACACAAAACATAACAATGATTCTAACCCTACAACTAACCCATAAAACTAATGCAGACCCTGACCCTAAACCAGTGTAACCCTAATCCTCAAATTAATTCTAATTCTCACCCCAAACCCATACTTTAAACCTATCCCTGAATTTATCCCTGAATCTGACCTGACCCTTACCCTGAACTTTGCCAAAACTTGACCCTGATCCGAATTTTGACCCTAAACAGAACCCTGGCCCTGACCCTAAACTGAACCCTGGCCCTGACCCTAAACCTGACCCTAATACTTTCACTGACACTGACCATAAACCTAACTCTGACCCAGACCGTGAGCCTGACCAGAACTCTAACCCTAAAGCTAAACTAAGTCAGGACCCTAATCATAACCCAGAATCTAAACATAAAGCAGGCCTTATTCTAACCATGACCATAATCCTGAACTGGACCCTAACCATAACACTGAACATGACACCAAAACTATCCCTGACCCTGACCCTTACTCTGAAACTAACCCTAACCCTGACACTGACTGTGAGCCTGACCATAAACCTAACCCTGAACCTAACCCTAACCCTGACCCCTACACTACGCCTAACGATAACCCTGCCCCTAACAATGTCTAACCCTAACCCTGAACCTAACTATAACCCTAAAATTAACCCGGTCCTAAAACTAACTGAAAACGCTGACCCTGACTCTGACTGTGAGCCTGACCATAAACCTAACCCTAAACCTAAACCTAACCCTAACCCTAACCCTAACCCTAACCCGTACCCTAACCCGTACCCTAACCCTAACCCGTACCCTAACCCGTACCCTAACCCGTACCCTAACCCTAACCCGTACCCTAACCCTAACCCGTACCCTAACCCTAACCCGTACCCTAACCCTAACCCTAACCCTAAGCCTAACCCTAACCTTAACCCTAAGCCTGACACAGTCCTAAGCCTGACCCTAACCCTAACCCTAACCCTGACCGTGACTGTGTTCCCGACCCTAACCGCAATCCTTAAGGTAACCCTATCCCTGATCTAATGCCAACCACGATCCTAAACCTAATGCTGAGGCTAAACTTAAAACTAAACCCTACCCTAACCCAAAACCTAACCCTAACCTTAAGGCTGTCTAACCCTAACCGAACCATAACCCTACTTCTAAACCTAATCCTAACTCCAAACCCAAACCTTTCCCCTAAATCTAATCCTGAAACTGAACCGTATATTGACCCCAATCCAAATCCTGACCCTGACCCCAATCCAAATCCTGACCCTGACCATAAACCGGACCCCGGCCCAGACCTTCACCAGATCCTGACCCTAAACCTAACCCTGACAATAGCACTGACCCAAAACTAACCCTGTCCTTGAGCTGAACGTGGACCCTAAACCAAAACCAGATCCTGACCCTAAACCTGACACTGGCTCTGAACTTCACCCTGACCCTGACCCAGACCCTGAACATAAACCTAAACCTGACCCTAACGGTGACCCTACACTGACCCTAACACTAACCCTGAAGCTGACTGTGATTCTGACCCTAACTGTAACCCTAAAGGTAACCCTGACCCTGACCCTGATATGGACCATGACACAAAACATAACAATGATTCTAACCCTACAACTAACCCATAAAACTAATGCAGACCCTGACCCTAAACCAGTGTAACCCTAATCCTCAAATTAATTCTAATTCTCACCCCAAACCCATACTTTAAACCTATCCCTGAATTTATCCCTGAATCTGACCTGACCCTTACCCTGAACTTTGCCAAAACTTGACCCTGATCCGAATTTTGACCCTAAACAGATCCCTGGCCCTGACCCTAAACTGAACCCTGGCCCTGACCCTAAACCTGACCCTAATACTTTCACTGACACTGACCATAAACCTAACTCTGACCCAGACCGTGAGCCTGACCAGAACTCTAACCCTAAAGCTAAACTAAGTCAGGACCCTAATCATAACCCAGAATCTAAACATAAAGCAGGCCTTATTCTAACCATGACCATAATCCTGAACTGGACCCTAACCATAACACTGAACATGACACCAAACCTATCCCTGACCCTGACCCTTACTCTGAAACTAACCCTAACCCTGACACTGACTGTGAGCCTGACCATAAACCTAACCCTGAACCTAACCCTAACCCTGACCCCTACACTACGCCTAACGATAACCCTGCCCCTAACAATGTCTAACCCTAACCCTGAACCTAACTATAACCCTAAAATTAACCCGGTCCTACAACTAACAGAAAACGCTGACCCTGACTCTGACTGTGAGCCTGACCATAAACCTAACCCTAAACCTAAACCTAACCCTAACCCTAACCCTAACCCGTACCCTAACCCGTACCCTAACCCGTACCCTAACCCTAACCCGTACCCTAACCCGTACCCTAACCCACACCCGTACCCTAACCCACACCCGTACCCTAACCCGCACCCTAACCCTAACCCTAACCCTAACCCTAACCCGTACCCTAACCCGTACCCTAACCCGTACCCTAACCCTAACCCGTACCCTAACCCGTACCCTAACCCTAACCCGTACCCTAACCCGTACCCTAACCCTAACCCGTACCCTAACCCTAACCCGTACCCTAACCCTAACCCTAACCCTAACCCTAAGCCTAACCCTAACCCTAACCCTAACCCTAAGCCTGACACAGTCCTAAGCCTGACCCTAACCCTAACCCTAACCCTGACCGTGACTGTGTTCCCGACCCTAACCGCAATCCTTAAGGTAACCCTATCCCTGATCTAATGCCAACCACGATCCTAAACCTAATGCTGAGGCTAAACATAAAACTAAACCCTACCCTAACCCAAAACCTAACCCTAACCTTAAGGCTGTCTAACCCTAACCGAACCATAACCCTACTTCTAAACCTAATCCTAACTCCAAACCCAAACCTTTCCCCTAAATCTAATCATGAAACTGAACCGTATATTGACCCCAATCCAAATCCTGACCCTGACCATAAACCGGACCCCGGCCCAGACCTTCACCAGATCCTGACCCTAAACCTAACCCTGACAATAGCACTGACCCAAAACTAACCCTGACCTTGAGCTGAACGTGGACCCTAAACCAAAACCAGATCCTGACCCTAAACCTGACACTGGCTCTGAACTTCACCCTGACCCTGACCCAGACCCTGAACATAAACCTAAACCTGACCCTAACGGTGACCCTACACTGACCCTAACACTAACCCTGAAGCTGACTGTGATTCTGACCCTAACTGTAACCCTAAAGGTAACCCTGACCCTGACCCTGATATGGACCATGACACAAAACATAACAATGATTCTAACCCTACAACTAACCCATAAAACTAATGCAGACCCTGACCCTAAACCAGTGTAAGCCTAATCCTCAAATTAATTCTAATTCTCACCCCAAACCCATACTTTAAACCTATCCCTGAATTTATCCCTGAATCTGACCTGACCCTTACCCTGAACTTTGCCAAAACTTGACCCTGATCCGAATTTTGACACTAAACAGAACCCTGGCCCTGACCCTAAACTGAACCCTGGCCCTGACCCTAAACTGAACCCAGGCCCTGACCCTAAACCTGACCCTAATACTTTCACTGACACTGACCATAAACCTAACTCTGACCCAGACCGTGAGCCTGACCAGAACTCTAACCCTAAAGCTAAACTAAGTCAGGACCCTAATCATAACCCAGAATCTAAACATAAAGCAGGCCTTATTCTAACCATGACCATAATCCTGAACTGGACCCTAACCATAACACTGAACATGACACCAAACCTATCCCTGACCCTGACCCTTACTCTGAAACTAACCCTAACCCTGACACTGACTGTGAGCCTGACCATAAACCTAACCCTGAACCTAACCCTAACCCTGACCCCTACACTACGCCTAACGATAACCCTGCCCCTAACAATGTCTAACCCTAACCCTGAACCTAACTATAACCCTAAAATTAACCCGGTCCTAAAACTAACAGAAAACGCTGACCCTGACTCTGACTGTGAGCCTGACCATAAACCTAACCCTAAACCTAAACCTAACCCTAACCCTAACCCTAACCCTAACCCTAACCCTAACCCGTACCCTAACCCGTACCCTAACCCGTACCCTAACCCTAACCCGTACCCTAACCCGTACCCTAACCCTAACCCGTACCCTAACCCGTACCCTAACCCTAACCCTAACCCTAACCCGTACCCTAACCCGTACCCTAACCCGTACCCTAACCCTAACCCGTACCCTAACCCGTACCCTAACCCTAACCCGTACCCTAACCCGTACCCTAACCCTAACCCGTACCCTAACCCTAACCCGTACCCTAACTCTAACCCGTACCCTAACCCTAACCCTAAGCCTAACCCTAACCCTAACCCTAACCCTAAGCCTGACACAGTCCTAAGCCTGACCCTAACCCTAACCCTAACCCTGACCGTGACTGTGTTCCCGACCCTAACCGCAATCCTTAAGGTAACCCTATCCCTGATCTAATGCCAACCACGATCCTAAACCTAATGCTGAGGCTAAACATAAAACTAAACCCTACCCTAACCCAAAACCTAACCCTAACCTTAAGGCTGTCTAACCCTAACCGAACCATAACCCTACTTCTAAACCTAATCCTAACTCCAAACCCAAACCTTTCCCCTAAATCTAATCCTGAAACTGAACCGTATATTGACCCCAATCCAAATCCTGACCCTGACCATAAACCGGACCCCGGCTCAGACCTTCACCAGATCCTGACCCTAAACCTAACCCTGACAATAGCACTGACCCAAAACTAACCCTGTCCTTGAGCTGAACGTGGACCCTAAACCAAAACCAGATCCTGACCCTAAACCTGACACTGGCTCTGAACTTCACCCTGACCCTGACCCAGACCCTGAACATAAACCTAAACCTGACCCTAACGGTGACCCTACACTGACCCTAACACTAACCCTGAAGCTGACTGTGATTCTGACCCTAACTGTAACCCTAAAGGTAACCCTGACCCTGACCCTGATATGGACCATGACACAAAACATAACAATGATTCTAACCCTACAACTAACCCATAAAACTAATGCAGACCCTGACCCTAAACCAGTGTAACCCTAATCCTCAAATTAATTCTAATTCTCACCCCAAACCCATACTTTAAACCTATCCCTGAATTTATCCCTGAATCTGACCTGACCCTTACCCTGAACTTTGCCAAAACTTGACCCTGATCCGAATTTTGACCCTAAACAGAACCCTGGCCCTGACCCTAAACTGAACCCTGCCCCTGACCCTAAACCTGACCCTAATACTTTCACTGACACTGACCATAAACCTAACTCTGACCCAGACCGTGAGCCTGACCAGAACTCTAACCCTAAAGCTAAACTAAGTCAGGACCCTAATCATAACCCAGAATCTAAACATAAAGCAGGCCTTATTCTAACCATGACCATAATCCTGAACTGGACCCTAACCATAACACTGAACATGACACCAAAACTATCCCTGACCCTGACCCTTACTCTGAAACTAACCCTAACCCTGACACTGACTGTGAGCCTGACCATAAACCTAACCCTGAACCTAACCCTAACCCTGACCCCTACACTACGCCTAACGATAACCCTGCCCCTAACAATGTCTAACCCTAACCCTGAACCTAACTATAACCCTAAAATTAACCCGGTCCTAAAACTAACTGAAAACGCTGACCCTGACTCTGACTGTGAGCCTGACCATAAACCTAACCCTAAACCTAAACCTAACCCTAACCCTAACCCTAACCCTAACCCTAACCCTAACCCTAACCCGTACCCTAACCCGTACCCTAACCCGTACCCTAACCCTAACCCGTACCCTAACCCGTACCCTAACCCTAACCCGTACCCTAACCCGTACCCTAACCCTAACCCGTACCCTAACCCTAACCCGTACCCTAACCCGTACCCTAACCCTAACCCTAACCCTAAGCCTAACCCTAACCCTAACCCTAACCCTAAGCCTGACACAGTCCTAAGCCTGACCCTGACCCTAACCCTAACCCTGACCGTGACTGTGTTCCCGACCCTAACCGCAATCCTTAAGGTAACCCTATCCCTGATCTAATGCCAACCACGATCCTAAACCTAATGCTGAGGCTAAACATAAAACTAAACCCTACCCTAACCCAAAACCTAACCCTAACCTTAAGGCTGTCTAACCCTAACCGAACCATAACCCTACTTCTAAACCTAATCCTAACTCCAAACCCAAACCTTTCCCCTAAATCTAATCCTGAAACTGAACCGTATATTGACCCCAATCCAAATCCTGACCCTGACCATAAACCGGACCCCGGCCCAGACCTTCACCAGATCCTGACCCTAAACCTAACCCTGACAATAGCACTGACCCAAAACTAACCCTGTCCTTGAGCTGAACGTGGACCCTAAACCAAAACCAGATCCTGACCCTAAACCTGACACTGGCTCTGAACTTCACCCTGACCCTGACCCAGACCCTGAACATAAACCTAAACCTGACCCTAACGGTGACCCTACACTGACCCTAACACTAACCCTGAAGCTGACTGTGATTCTGACCCTAACTGTAACCCTAAAGGTAACCCTGACCCTGACCCTGATATGGACCATGACACAAAACATAACAATGATTCTAACCCTACAACTAACCCATAAAACTAATGCAGACCCTGACCCTAAACCAGTGTAACCCTAATCCTCAAATTAATTCTAATTCTCACCCCAAACCCATACTTTAAACCTATCCCTGAATTTATCCCTGAATCTGACCTGACCCTTACCCTGAACTTTGCCAAAACTTGACCCTGATCCGAATTTTGACCCTAAACAGAACCCTGGCCCTGACCCTAAACTGAACCCTGGCCCTGACCCTAAACCTGACCCTAATACTTTCACTGACACTGACCATAAACCTAACTCTGACCCAGACCGTGAGCCTGACCAGAACTCTAACCCTAAAGCTAAACTAAGTCAGGACCCTAATCATAACCCAGAATCTAAACATAAAGCAGGCCTTATTCTAACCATGACCATAATCCTGAACTGGACCCTAACCATAACACTGAACATGACACCAAAACTATCCCTGACCCTGACCCTTACTCTGAAACTAACCCTAACCCTGACACTGACTGTGAGCCTGACCATAAACCTAACCCTGAACCTAACCCTAACCCTGACCCCTACACTACGCCTAACGATAACCCTGCCCCTAACAATGTCTAACCCTAACCCTGAACCTAACTATAACCCTAAAATTAACCCGGTCCTAAAACTAACTGAAAACGCTGACCCTGACTCTGACTGTGAGCCTGACCATAAACCTAACCCTAAACCTAAACCTAACCCTAACCCTAACCCTAACCCTAACCCTAACCCGTACCCTAACCCGTACCCTAACACTAACCCGTACCCTAACCCGTACCCTAACCCGTACCCTAACCCTAACCCGTACCCTAACCCGTACCCTAACCCTAACCCGTACCCTAACCCTAACCCGTACCCTAACCCTAACCCTAACCCTAACCCTAACCCTAAGCCTAACCTTAACCCTAAGCCTGACACAGTCCTAAGCCTGACCCTAACCCTAACCCTAACCCTGACCGTGACTGTGTTCCCGACCCTAACCGCAATCCTTAAGGTAACCCTATCCCTGATCTAATGCCAACCACGATCCTAAACCTAATGCTGAGGCTAAACTTAAAACTAAACCCTACCCTAACCCAAAACCTAACCCTAACCTTAAGGCTGTCTAACCCTAACCGAACCATAACCCTACTTCTAAACCTAATCCTAACTCCAAACCCAAACCTTTCCCCTAAATCTAATCCTGAAACTGAACCGTATATTGACCCCAATCCAAATCCTGACCCTGACCATAAACCGGACCCCGGCCCAGACCTTCACCAGATCCTGATCCTAAACCTAACCCTGACAATAGCACTGACCCAAAACTAACCCTGTCCTTGAGCTGAACGTGGACCCTAAACCAAAACCAGATCCTGACCCTAAACCTGACACTGGCTCTGAACTTCACCCTGACCCTGACCCAGACCCTGAACATAAACCTAAACCTGACCCTAACGGTGACCCTACACTGACCCTAACACTAACCCTGAAGCTGACTGTGATTCTGACCCTAACTGTAACCCTAAAGGTAACCCTGACCCTGACCCTGATATGGACCATGACACAAAACATAACAATGATTCTAACCCTACAACTAACCCATAAAACTAATGCAGACCCTGACCCTAAACCAGTGTAACCCTAATCCTCAAATTAATTCTAATTCTCACCCCAAACCCATACTTTAAACCTATCCCTGAATTTATCCCTGAATCTGACCTGACCCTTACCCTGAACTTTGCCAAAACTTGACCCTGATCCGAATTTTGACCCTAAACAGAACCCTGGCCCTGACCCTAAACTGAACCCTGGCCCTGACCCTAAACCTGACCCTAATACTTTCACTGACACTGACCATAAACCTAACTCTGACCCAGACCGTGAGCCTGACCAGAACTCTAACCCTAAAGCTAAACTAAGTCAGGACCCTAATCATAACCCAGAATCTAAACATAAAGCAGGCCTTATTCTAACCATGACCATAATCCTGAACTGGACCCTAACCATAACACTGAACATGACACCAAACCTATCCCTGACCCTGACCCTTACTCTGAAACTAACCCTAACCCTGACACTGACTGTGAGCCTGACCATAAACCTAACCCTGAACCTAACCCTAACCCTGACCCCTACACTACGCCTAACGATAACCCTGCCCCTAACAATGTCTAACCCTAACCCTGAACCTAACTATAACCCTAAAATTAACCCGGTCCTAAAACTAACTGAAAACGCTGACCCTGACTCTGACTGTGAGCCTGACCATAAACCTAACCCTAAACCTAAACCTAACCCTAACCCTAACCCTAACCCTAACCCTAACCCGTACCCTAACCCGTACCCTAACCCGTACCCTAACCCTAACCCGTACCCTAACCCGTACCCTAACCCTAACCCGTACCCTAACCCGTACCCTAACCCTAACCCTAACCCTAACCCGTACCCTAACCCGTACCCTAACCCTAACCCGTACCCTAACCCGTACCCTAACCCTAACCCGTACCCTAACCCGTACCCTAACCCTAACCCGTACCCTAACCCTAACCCGTACCCTAACCCGTACCCTAACCTTAACCCTAACCCTAAGCCTAACCCTAACCCTAACCCTAACCCTAAGCCTGACACAGTCCTAAGCCTGACCCTGACCCTAACCCTAACCCTGACCGTGACTGTGTTCCCGACCCTAACCGCAATCCTTAAGGTAACCCTATCCCTGATCTAATGCCAACCACGATCCTAAACCTAATGCTGAGGCTAAACATAAAACTAAACCCTACCCTAACCCAAAACCTAACCCTAACCTTAAGGCTGTCTAACCCTAACCGAACCATAACCCTACTTCTAAACCTAATCCTAACTCCAAACCCAAACCTTTCCCCTAAATCTAATCCTGAAACTGAACCGTATATTGACCCCAATCCAAATCCTGACCCTGACCATAAACCGGACCCCGGCCCAGACCTTCACCAGATCCTGACCCTAAACCTAACCCTGACAATAGCACTGACCCAAAACTAACCCTGTCCTTGAGCTGAACGTGGACCCTAAACCAAAACCAGATCCTGACCCTAAACCTGACACTGGCTCTGAACTTCACCCTGACCCTGACCCAGACCCTGAACATAAACCTAAACCTGACCCTAACGGTGACCCTACACTGACCCTAACACTAACCCTGAAGCTGACTGTGATTCTGACCCTAACTGTAACCCTAAAGGTAACCCTGACCCTGACCCTGATATGGACCATGACACAAAACATAACAATGATTCTAACCCTACAACTAACCCATAAAACTAATGCAGACCCTGACCCTAAACCAGTGTAACCCTAATCCTCAAATTAATTCTAATTCTCACCCCAAACCCATACTTTAAACCTATCCCTGAATTTATCCCTGAATCTGACCTGACCCTTACCCTGAACTTTGCCAAAACTTGACCCTGATCCGAATTTTGACCCTAAACAGAACCCTGGCCCTGACCCTAAACTGAACCCTGGCCCTGACCCTAAACCTGACCCTAATACTTTCACTGACACTGACCATAAACCTAACTCTGACCCAGACCGTGAGCCTGACCAGAACTCTAACCCTAAAGCTAAACTAAGTCAGGACCCTAATCATAACCCAGAATCTAAACATAAAGCAGGCCTTATTCTAACCATGACCATAATCCTGAACTGGACCCTAACCATAACACTGAACATGACACCAAAACTATCCCTGACCCTGACCCTTACTCTGAAACTAACCCTAACCCTGACACTGACTGTGAGCCTGACCATAAACCTAACCCTGAACCTAACCCTAACCCTGACCCCTACACTACGCCTAACGATAACCCTGCCCCTAACAATGTCTAACCCTAACCCTGAACCTAACTATAACCCTAAAATTAACCCGGTCCTAAAACTAACTGAAAACGCTGACCCTGACTCTGACTGTGAGGCCTGACCATAAACCTAACCCTAAACCTAAACCTAACCCTAACCCTAACCCTAACCCTAACCCTAACCCGTACCCTAACCCGTACCCTAACACTAACCCGTACCCTAACCCGTACCCTAACCCGTACCCTAACCCTAACCCGTACCCTAACCCGTACCCTAACCCTAACCCGTACCCTAACCCTAACCCGTACCCTAACCCTAACCCTAACCCTAACCCTAACCCTAAGCCTAACCTTAACCCTAAGCCTGACACAGTCCTAAGCCTGACCCTAACCCTAACCCTAACCCTGACCGTGACTGTGTTCCCGACCCTAACCGCAATCCTTAAGGTAACCCTATCCCTGATCTAATGCCAACCACGATCCTAAACCTAATGCTGAGGCTAAACTTAAAACTAAACCCTACCCTAACCCAAAACCTAACCCTAACCTTAAGGCTGTCTAACCCTAACCGAACCATAACCCTACTTCTAAACCTAATCCTAACTCCAAACCCAAACCTTTCCCCTAAATCTAATCCTGAAACTGAACCGTATATTGACCCCAATCCAAATCCTGACCCTGACCATAAACCGGACCCCGGCCCAGACCTTCACCAGATCCTGATCCTAAACCTAACCCTGACAATAGCACTGACCCAAAACTAACCCTGTCCTTGAGCTGAACGTGGACCCTAAACCAAAACCAGATCCTGACCCTAAACCTGACACTGGCTCTGAACTTCACCCTGACCCTGACCCAGACCCTGAACATAAACCTAAACCTGACCCTAACGGTGACCCTACACTGACCCTAACACTAACCCTGAAGCTGACTGTGATTCTGACCCTAACTGTAACCCTAAAGGTAACCCTGACCCTGACCCTGATATGGACCATGACACAAAACATAACAATGATTCTAACCCTACAACTAACCCATAAAACTAATGCAGACCCTGACCCTAAACCAGTGTAACCCTAATCCTCAAATTAATTCTAATTCTCACCCCAAACCCATACTTTAAACCTATCCCTGAATTTATCCCTGAATCTGACCTGACCCTTACCCTGAACTTTGCCAAAACTTGACCCTGATCCGAATTTTGACCCTAAACAGAACCCTGGCCCTGACCCTAAACTGAACCCTGGCCCTGACCCTAAACCTGACCCTAATACTTTCACTGACACTGACCATAAACCTAACTCTGACCCAGACCGTGAGCCTGACCAGAACTCTAACCCTAAAGCTAAACTAAGTCAGGACCCTAATCATAACCCAGAATCTAAACATAAAGCAGGCCTTATTCTAACCATGACCATAATCCTGAACTGGACCCTAACCATAACACTGAACATGACACCAAACCTATCCCTGACCCTGACCCTTACTCTGAAACTAACCCTAACCCTGACACTGACTGTGAGCCTGACCATAAACCTAACCCTGAACCTAACCCTAACCCTGACCCCTACACTACGCCTAACGATAACCCTGCCCCTAACAATGTCTAACCCTAACCCTGAACCTAACTATAACCCTAAAATTAACCCGGTCCTAAAACTAACTGAAAACGCTGACCCTGACTCTGACTGTGAGCCTGACCATAAACCTAACCCTAAACCTAAACCTAACCCTAACCCTAACCCTAACCCTAACCCTAACCCTAACCCGTACCCTAACCCTAACCCGTACCCTAACCCTAACCCTAAGCCTAACCCTAACCCTAACCCTAACCCTAAGCCTGACACAGTCCTAAGCCTGACCCTAACCCTAACCCTAACCCTGACCGTGACTGTGTTCCCGACCCTAACCGCAATCCTTAAGGTAACCCTATCCCTGATCTAATGCCAACCACGATCCTAAACCTAATGCTGAGGCTAAACATAAAACTAAACCCTACCCTAACCCAAAACCTAACCCTAACCTTAAGGCTGTCTAACCCTAACCGAACCATAACCCTACTTCTAAACCTAATCCTAACTCCAAACCCAAACCTTTCCCCTAAATCTAATCCTGAAACTGAACCGTATATTGACCCCAATCCAAATCCTGACCCTGACCATAAACCGGACCCCGGCCCAGACCTTCACCAGATCCTGACCCTAAACCTAACCCTGACAATAGCACTGACCCAAAACTAACCCTGTCCTTGAGCTGAACGTGGACCCTAAACCAAAACCAGATCCTGACCCTAAACCTGACACTGGCTCTGAACTTCACCCTGACCCTGACCCAGACCCTGAACATAAACCTAAACCTGACCCTAACGGTGACCCTACACTGACCCTAACACTAACCCTGAAGCTGACTGTGATTCTGACCCTAACTGTAACCCTAAAGGTAACCCTGACCCTGACCCTGATATGGACCATGACACAAAACATAACAATGATTCTAACCCTACAACTAACCCATAAAACTAATGCAGACCCTGACCCTAAACCAGTGTAACCCTAATCCTCAAATTAATTCTAATTCTCACCCCAAACCCATACTTTAAACCTATCCCTGAATTTATCCCTGAATCTGACCTGACCCTTACCCTGAACTTTGCCAAAACTTGACCCTGATCCGAATTTTGACCCTAAACAGAACCCTGGCCCTGACCCTAAACTGAACCCTGGCCCTGACCCTAAACCTGACCCTAATACTTTCACTGACACTGACCATAAACCTAACTCTGACCCAGACCGTGAGCCTGACCAGAACTCTAACCCTAAAGCTAAACTAAGTCAGGACCCTAATCATAACCCAGAATCTAAACATAAAGCAGGCCTTATTCTAACCATGACCATAATCCTGAACTGGACCCTAACCATAACACTGAACATGACACCAAACCTATCCCTGACCCTGACCCTTACTCTGAAACTAACCCTAACCCTGACACTGACTGTGAGCCTGACCATAAACCTAACCCTGAACCTAACCCTAACCCTGACCCCTACACTACGCCTAACGATAACCCTGCCCCTAACAATGTCTAACCCTAACCCTGAACCTAACTATAACCCTAAAATTAACCCGGTCCTAAAACTAACTGAAAACGCTGACCCTGACTCTGACTGTGAGCCTGACCATAAACCTAACCCTAAACCTAAACCTAACCCTAACCCTAACCCTAACCCGTACCCTAACCCTAACCCGTACCCTAACCCGTACCCTAACCCTAACCCGTACCCTAACCCGTACCCTAACCCTAACCCGTACCCTAACCCGTAACCTAACCCTAACCCGTACCCTAACCCTAACCCGTACCCTAACCCGTACCCTAACCCTAACTCTAACCCTAACCCTAACCCTAACCCTAACCCTAACCCTAACCCTAAGCCTGACACAGTCCTAAGCCTGACCCTAACCCTAACCCTAACCCTGACCGTGACTGTGTTCCCGACCCTAACCGCAATCCTTAAGGTAACCCTATCCCTGATCTAATGCCAACCACGATCCTAAACCTAATGCTGAGGCTAAACATAAAACTAAACCCTACCCTAACCCAAAACCTAACCCTAACCTTAAGGCTGTCTAACCCTAACCGAACCATAACCCTACTTCTAAACCTAATCCTAACTCCAAACCCAAACCTTTCCCCTAAATCTAATCCTGAAACTGAACCGTATATTGACCCCAATCCAAATCCTGACCCTGACCATAAACCGGACCCCGGCCCAGACCTTCACCAGATCCTGACCCTAAACCTAACCCTGACAATAGCACTGACCCAAAACTAACCCTGTCCTTGAGCTGAACGTGGACCCTAAACCAAAACCAGATCCTGACCCTAAACCTGACACTGGCTCTGAACTTCACCCTGACCCTGACCCAGACCCTGAACATAAACCTAAACCTGACCCTAACGGTGACCCTACACTGACCCTAACACTAACCCTGAAGCTGACTGTGATTCTGACCCTAACTGTAACCCTAAAGGTAACCCTGACCCTGACCCTGATATGGACCATGACACAAAACATAACAATGATTCTAACCCTACAACTAACCCATAAAACTAATGCAGACCCTGACCCTAAACCAGTGTAACCCTAATCCTCAAATTAATTCTAATTCTCACCCCAAACCCATACTTTAAACCTATCCCTGAATTTATCCCTGAATCTGACCTGACCCTTACCCTGAACTTTGCCAAAACTTGACCCTGATCCGAATTTTGACCCTAAACAGAACCCTGGCCCTGACCCTAAACTGAACCCTGGCCCTGACCCTAAACCTGACCCTAATACTTTCACTGACACTGACCATAAAGCTAACTCTGACCCAGACCGTGAGCCTGACCAGAACTCTAACCCTAAAGCTAAACTAAGTCAGGACCCTAATCATAACCCAGAATCTAAACATAAAGCAGGCCTTATTCTAACCATGACCATAATCCTGAACTGGACCCTAACCATAACACTGAACATGACACCAAACCTATCCCTGACCCTGACCCTTACTCTGAAACTAACCCTAACCCTGACACTGACTGTGAGCCTGACCATAAACCTAACCCTGAACCTAACCCTAACCCTGACCCCTACACTACGCCTAACGATAACCCTGCCCCTAACAATGTCTAACCCTAACCTTGAACCTAACTATAACCCTAAAATTAACCCGGTCCTAAAACTAACTGAAAACACTGACCCTGACTCTGACTGTGAGCCTGACCATAAACCTAACCCTAAACCTAAACCTAACCCTAACCCTAACCCTAACACTAACCCTAAACCTAACCCGTACCCTAACCCTAACCCTAACCCGTACCCTAACCCGTACCCTAACCCGTACCCTAACCCTAACCCGTACCCTAACCCGTACCCTAACCCTAACACGTACCCTAACCCTAACCCGTACCCTAACCCTAACCCGTACCCTAACCCTAACCCTAACCCTAACCCTAAGCCTAACCCTAACCCTAACCCTAACCCTAAGCCTGACACAGTCCTAAGCCTGACCCTAACCCTAACCCTAACCCTGACCGTGACTGTGTTCCCGACCCTAACCGCAATCCTTAAGGTAACCCTATCCCTGATCTAATGCCAACCACGATCCTAAACCTAATGCTGAGGCTAAACATAAAACTAAACCCTACCCTAACCCAAAACCTAACCCTAACCTTAAGGCTGTCTAACCCTAACCGAACCATAACCCTACTTCTAAACCTAATCCTAACTCCAAACCCAAACCTTTCCCCTAAATCTAATCCTGAAACTGAACCGTATATTGACCCCAATCCAAATCCTGACCCTGACCATAAACCGGACCCCGGCCCAGACCTTCACCAGATCCTGACCCTAAACCTAACCCTGACAATAGCACTGACCCAAAACTAACCCTGTCCTTGAGCTGAACGTGGACCCTAAACCAAAACCAGATCCTGACCCTAAACCTGACACTGGCTCTGAACTTCACCCTGACCCTGACCCAGACCCTGAACATAAACCTAAACCTGACCCTAACGGTGACCCTACACTGACCCTAACACTAACCCTGAAGCTGACTGTGATTCTGACCCTAACTGTAACCCTAAAGGTAACCCTGACCCTGACCCTGATATGGACCATGACACAAAACATAACAATGATTCTAACCCTACAACTAACCCATAAAACTAATGCAGACCCTGACCCTAAACCAGTGTAACCCTAATCCTCAAATTAATTCTAATTCTCACCCCAAACCCATACTTTAAACCTATCCCTGAATTTATCCCTGAATCTGACCTGACCCTTACCCTGAACTTTGCCAAAACTTGACCCTGATCCGAATTTTGACCCTAAACAGAACCCTGGCCCTGACCCTAAACTGAACCCTGGCCCTGACCCTAAACCTGACCCTAATACTTTCACTGACACTGACCATAAACCTAACTCTGACCCAGACCGTGAGCCTGACCAGAACTCTAACCCTAAAGCTAAACTAAGTCAGGACCCTAATCATAACCCAGAATCTAAACATAAAGCAGGCCTTATTCTAACCATGACCATAATCCTGAACTGGACCCTAACCATAACACTGAACATGACACCAAACCTATCCCTGACCCTGACCCTTACTCTGAAACTAACCCTAACCCTGACACTGACTGTGAGCCTGACCATAAACCTAACCCTGAACCTAACCCTAACCCTGACCCCTACACTACGCCTAACGATAACCCTGCCCCTAACAATGTCTAACCCTAACCCTGAACCTAACTATAACCCTAAAATTAACCCGGTCCTAAAACTAACTGAAAACGCTGACCCTGACTCTGACTGTGAGCCTGACCATAAACCTAACCCTAAACCTAAACCTAACCCTAACCCTAACCCTAACCCTAACCCGTACCCTAACCGTAACCCGTACCCTAACCCTAACCCTAACCCTAAGCCTAACCCTAACCCTAACCCTAACCCTAGGCCTGACACAGTCCTAAGCCTGACCCTAACCCTAACCCTAACCCTGACCGTGACTGTGTTCCCGACCCTAACCGCAATCCTTAAGGTAACCCTATCCCTGATCTAATGCCAACCACGATCCTAAACCTAATGCTGAGGCTAAACATAAAACTAAACCCTACCCTAACCCAAAACCTAACCCTAACCTTAAGGCTGTCTAACCCTAACCGAACCATAACCCTACTTCTAAACCTAATCCTAACTCCAAACCCAAACCTTTCCCCTAAATCTAATCCTGAAACTGAACCGTATATTGACCCCAATCCAAATCCTGACCCTGACCATAAACCGGACCCCGGCCCAGACCTTCACCAGATCCTGACCCTAAACCTAACCCTGACAATAGCACTGACCCAAAACTAACCCTGTCCTTGAGCTGAACGTGGACCCTAAACCAAAACCAGATCCTGACCCTAAACCTGACACTGGCTCTGAACTTCACCCTGACCCTGACCCAGACCCTGAACATAAACCTAAACCTGACCCTAACGGTGACCCTACACTGACCCTAACACTAACCCTGAAGCTGACTGTGATTCTGACCCTAACTGTAACCCTAAAGGTAACCCTGACCCTGACCCTGATATGGACCATGACACAAAACATAACAATGATTCTAACCCTACAACTAACCCATAAAACTAATGCAGACCCTGACCCTAAACCAGTGTAACCCTAATCCTCAAATTAATTCTAATTCTCACCCCAAACCCATACTTTAAACCTATCCCTGAATTTATCCCTGAATCTGACCTGACCCTTACCCTGAACTTTGCCAAAACTTGACCCTGATCCGAATTTTGACCCTAAACAGAACCCTGGCCCTGACCCTAAACTGAACCCTGGCCCTGACCCTAAACCTGACCCTAATACTTTCACTGACACTGACCATAAACCTAACTCTGACCCAGACCGTGAGCCTGACCAGAACTCTAACCCTAAAGCTAAACTAAGTCAGGACCCTAATCATAACCCAGAATCTAAACATAAAGCAGGCCTTATTCTAACCATGACCATAATCCTGAACTGGACCCTAACCATAACACTGAACATGACACCAAACCTATCCCTGACCCTGACCCTTACTCTGAAACTAACCCTAACCCTGACACTGACTGTGAGCCTGACCATAAACCTAACCCTGAACCTAACCCTAACCCTGACCCCTACACTACGCCTAACGATAACCCTGCCCCTAACAATGTCTAACCCTAACCCTGAACCTAACTATAACCCTAAAATTAACCCGGTCCTAAAACTAACTGAAAACGCTGACCCTGACTCTGACTGTGAGCCTGACCATAAACCTAACCCTAAACCTAAACCTAACCCTAACCCTAACCCTAACCCTAACCCCAACCCTAACCCTAACCCGTACCCTAACCCTAACCCTAACCCTAACCCTAAGCCTAACCCTAACCCTAACCCTAACTCTAAGCCTGACACAGTCCTAAGCCTGACCCTAACCCTAACCCTAACCCTGACCGTGACTGTGTTCCCGACCCTAACCGCAATCCTTAAGGTAACCCTATCCCTGATCTAATGCCAACCACGATCCTAAACCTAATGCTGAGGCTAAACATAAAACTAAACCCTACCCTAACCCAAAACCTAACCCTAACCTTAAGGCTGTCTAACCCTAACCGAACCATAACCCTACTTCTAAACCTAATCCTAACTCCAAACCCAAACCTTTCCCCTAAATCTAATCCTGAAACTGAACCGTATATTGACCCCAATCCAAATCCTGACCCTGACCATAAACCGGACCCCGGCCCAGACCTTCACCAGATCCTGACCCTAAACCTAACCCTGACAATAGCACTGACCCAAAACTAACCCTGTCCTTGAGCTGAACGTGGACCCTAAACCAAAACCAGATCCTGACCCTAAACCTGACACTGGCTCTGAACTTCACCCTGACCCTGACCCAGACCCTGAACATAAACCTAAACCTGACCCTAACGGTGACCCTACACTGACCCTAACACTAACCCTGAAGCTGACTGTGATTCTGACCCTAACTGTAACCCTAAAGGTAACCCTGACCCTGACCCTGATATGGACCATGACACAAAACATAACAATGATTCTAACCCTACAACTAACCCATAAAACTAATGCAGACCCTGACCCTAAACCAGTGTAACCCTAATCCTCAAATTAATTCTAATTCTCACCCCAAACCCATACTTTAAACCTATCCCTGAATTTATCCCTGAATCTGACCTGACCCTTACCCTGAACTTTGCCAAAACTTGACCCTGATCCGAATTTTGACCCTAAACAGAACCCTGGCCCTGACCCTAAACTGAACCCTGGCCCTGACCCTAAACCTGACCCTAATACTTTCACTGACACTGACCATAAACCTAACTCTGACCCAGACCGTGAGCCTGACCAGAACTCTAACCCTAAAGCTAAACTAAGTCAGGACCCTAATCATAACCCAGAATCTAAACATAAAGCAGGCCTTATTCTAACCATGACCATAATCCTGAACTGGACCCTAACCATAACACTGAACATGACACCAAACCTATCCCTGACCCTGACCCTTACTCTGAAACTAACCCTAACCCTGACACTGACTGTGAGCCTGACCATAAACCTAACCCTGAACCTAACCCTAACCCTGACCCCTACACTACGCCTAACGATAACCCTGCCCCTAACAATGTCTAACCCTAACCCTGAACCTAACTATAACCCTAAAATTAACCCGGTCCTAAAACTAACTGAAAACGCTGACCCTGACTCTGACTGTGAGCCTGACCATAAACCTAACCCTAAACCTAAACCTAACCCTAACCCTAACCCTAACCCTAACCCCAACCCTAACCCTAACCCGTACCCTAACCCTAACCCTAACCCTAACCCTAAGCCTAACCCTAACCCTAACCCTAACCCTAAGCCTGACACAGTCCTAAGCCTGACCCTAACCCTAACCCTAACCCTGACCGTGACTGTGTTCCCGACCCTAACCGCAATCCTTAAGGTAACCCTATCCCTGATCTAATGCCAACCACGATCCTAAACCTAATGCTGAGGCTAAACATAAAACTAAACCCTACCCTAACCCAAAACCTAACCCTAACCTTAAGGCTGTCTAACCCTAACCGAACCATAACCCTACTTCTAAACCTAATCCTAACTCCAAACCCAAACCTTTCCCCTAAATCTAATCCTGAAACTGAACCGTATATTGACCCCAATCCAAATCCTGACCCTGACCATAAACCGGACCCCGGCCCAGACCTTCACCAGATCCTGACCCTAAACCTAACCCTGACAATAGCACTGACCCAAAACTAACCCTGTCCTTGAGCTGAACGTGGACCCTAAACCAAAACCAGATCCTGACCCTAAACCTGACACTGGCTCTGAACTTCACCCTGACCCTGACCCAGACCCTGAACATAAACCTAAACCTGACCCTAACGGTGACCCTACACTGACCCTAACACTAACCCTGAAGCTGACTGTGATTCTGACCCTAACTGTAACCCTAAAGGTAACCCTGACCCTGACCCTGATATGGACCATGACACAAAACATAACAATGATTCTAACCCTACAACTAACCCATAAAACTAATGCAGACCCTGACCCTAAACCAGTGTAACCCTAATCCTCAAATTAATTCTAATTCTCACCCCAAACCCATACTTTAAACCTATCCCTGAATTTATCCCTGAATCTGACCTGACCCTTACCCTGAACTTTGCCAAAACTTGACCCTGATCCGAATTTTGACCCTAAACAGAACCCTGGCCCTGACCCTAAACTGAACCCTGGCCCTGACCCTAAACCTGACCCTAATACTTTCACTGACACTGACCATAAAGCTAACTCTGACCCAGACCGTGAGCCTGACCAGAACTCTAACCCTAAAGCTAAACTAAGTCAGGACCCTAATCATAACCCAGAATCTAAACATAAAGCAGGCCTTATTCTAACCATGACCATAATCCTGAACTGGACCCTAACCATAACACTGAACATGACACCAAACCTATCCCTGACCCTGACCCTTACTCTGAAACTAACCCTAACCCTGACACTGACTGTGAGCCTGACCATAAACCTAACCCTGAACCTAACCCTAACCCTGACCCCTACACTACGCCTAACGATAACCCTGCCCCTAACAATGTCTAACCCTAACCCTGAACCTAACTATAACCCTAAAATTAACCCGGTCCTAAAACTAACTGAAAACGCTGACCCTGACTCTGACTGTGAGCCTGACCATAAACCTAACCATAAACCTAAACCTAACCCTAACCCTAACCCTAACCCTAACCCTAACCCTAACCCTAACCCTAACCCTAACTATAACCCTAAAATTAACCCGGTCCTAAAACTAACTGAAAACGATGACCCTGACTCTGACTGTGAGCCTGACCATAAACCTAACCCTAAACCTAAACCTAACCCTAACCCTAACCCTAACCCTAACCCGTACCCTAACCCTAACCCTAACCCTAACCCTAACCCTAACCCTAAACCGTACCCTAACCCGTACCCTAACCCTAACCCGTACCCTAACCCGTACCCTAACCCTAACCCGTACCCTAACCCGTACCCTAACCCTAACCCGTACCCTAACCCTAACCCGTACCCTAACCCTAACCCGTACCCTAACCCTAACCCTAACCCTAACCCTAAGCCTAACCCTAACCCTAACCCTAACCCTAAGCCTGACACAGTCCTAAGCCTGACCCTAACCCTAACCCTAACCCTGACCGTGACTGTGTTCCCGACCCTAACCGCAATCCTTAAGGTAACCCTATCCCTGATCTAATGCCAACCACGATCCTAAACCTAATGCTGAGGCTAAACATAAAACTAAACCCTACCCTAACCCAAAACCTAACCCTAACCTTAAGGCTGTCTAACCCTAACCGAACCATAACCCTACTTCTAAACCTAATCCTAACTCCAAACCCAAACCTTTCCCCTAAATCTAATCCTGAAACTGAACCGTATATTGACCCCAATCCAAATCCTGACCCTGACCATAAACCGGACCCCGGCCCAGACCTTCACCAGATCCTGACCCTAAACCTAACCCTGACAATAGCACTGACCCAAAACTAACCCTGTCCTTGAGCTGAACGTGGACCCTAAACCAAAACCAGATCCTGACCCTAAACCTGACACTGGCTCTGAACTTCACCCTGACCCTGACCCAGACCCTGAACATAAACCTAAACCTGACCCTAACGGTGACCCTACACTGACCCTAACACTAACCCTGAAGCTGACTGTGATTCTGACCCTAACTGTAACCCTAAAGGTAACCCTGACCCTGACCCTGATATGGACCATGACACAAAACATAACAATGATTCTAACCCTACAACTAACCCATAAAACTAATGCAGACCCTGACCCTAAACCAGTGTAACCCTAATCCTCAAATTAATTCTAATTCTCACCCCAAACCCATACTTTAAACCTATCCCTGAATTTATCCCTGAATCTGACCTGACCCTTACCCTGAACTTTGCCAAAACTTGACCCTGATCCGAATTTTGACCCTAAACAGAACCCTGGCCCTGACCCTAAACTGAACCCTGGCCCTGACCCTAAACCTGACCCTAATACTTTCACTGACACTGACCATAAACCTAACTCTGACCCAGACCGTGAGCCTGACCAGAACTCTAACCCTAAAGCTAAACTAAGTCAGGACCCTAATCATAACCCAGAATCTAAACATAAAGCAGGCCTTATTCTAACCATGACCATAATCCTGAACTGGACCCTAACCATAACACTGAACATGACACCAAACCTATCCCTGACCCTGACCCTTACTCTGAAACTAACCCTAACCCTGACACTGACTGTGAGCCTGACCATAAACCTAACCCTGAACCTAACCCTAACCCTGACCCCTACACTACGCCTAACGATAACCCTGCCCCTAACAATGTCTAACCCTAACCCTGAACCTAACTATAACCCTAAAATTAACCCGGTCCTAAAACTAACTGAAAACGCTGACCCTGACTCTGACTGTGAGCCTGACCATAAACCTAACCCTAAACCTAAACCTAACCCTAACCCTAACCCTAACCCTAACCCTAACCCGTACCCTAACCCTAACCCGTACCCTAACCCGTACCCTAACCCTAACCCGTACCCTAACCCGTACCCTAACCCTAACCCGTACCCTAACCCTAACCCGTACCCTAACCCTAACCCTAACCCTAACCCTAACCCTAAGCCTAACCCTAACCCTAACCCTAACCCTAAGCCTGACACAGTCCTAAGCCTGACCCTAACCCTAACCCTAACCCTGACCGTGACTGTGTTCCCGACCCTAACCGCAATCCTTAAGGTAACCCTATCCCTGATCTAATGCCAACCACGATCCTAAACCTAATGCTGAGGCTAAACATAAAACTAAACCCTACCCTAACCCAAAACCTAACCCTAACCTTAAGGCTGTCTAACCCTAACCGAACCATAACCCTACTTCTAAACCTAATCCTAACTCCAAACCCAAACCTTTCCCCTAAATCTAATCCTGAAACTGAACCGTATATTGACCCCAATCCAAATCCTGACCCTGACCATAAACCGGACCCCGGCCCAGACCTTCACCAGATCCTGACCCTAAACCTAACCCTGACAATAGCACTGACCCAAAACTAACCCTGTCCTTGAGCTGAACGTGGACCCTAAACCAAAACCAGATCCTGACCCTAAACCTGACACTGGCTCTGAACTTCACCCTGACCCTGACCCAGACCCTGAACATAAACCTAAACCTGACCCTAACGGTGACCCTACACTGACCCTAACACTAACCCTGAAGCTGACTGTGATTCTGACCCTAACTGTAACCCTAAAGGTAACCCTGACCCTGACCCTGATATGGACCATGACACAAAACATAACAATGATTCTAACCCTACAACTAACCCATAAAACTAATGCAGACCCTGACCCTAAACCAGTGTAACCCTAATCCTCAAATTAATTCTAATTCTCACCCCAAACCCATACTTTAAACCTATCCCTGAATTTATCCCTGAATCTGACCTGACCCTTACCCTGAACTTTGCCAAAACTTGACCCTGATCCGAATTTTGACCCTAAACAGAACCCTGGCCCTGACCCTAAACTGAACCCTGGCCCTGACCCTAAACCTGACCCTAATACTTTCACTGACACTGACCATAAACCTAACTCTGACCCAGACCGTGAGCCTGACCAGAACTCTAACCCTAAAGCTAAACTAAGTCAGGACCCTAATCATAACCCAGAATCTAAACATAAAGCAGGCCTTATTCTAACCATGACCATAATCCTGAACTGGACCCTAACCATAACACTGAACATGACACCAAACCTATCCCTGACCCTGACCCTTACTCTGAAACTAACCCTAACCCTGACACTGACTGTGAGCCTGACCATAAACCTAACCCTGAACCTAACCCTAACCCTGACCCCTACACTACGCCTAACGATAACCCTGCCCCTAACAATGTCTAACCCTAACCCTGAACCTAACTATAACCCTAAAATTAACCCGGTCCTAAAACTAACTGAAAACGCTGACCCTGACTCTGACTGTGAGCCTGACCATAAACCTAACCCTAACCCTAAACCTAAACCTAACCCTAACCCTAACCCTAACCCTAACCCTAACCCGTACCCTAACCCGTACCCTAACCCGTACCCTAACCCTAACCCGTACCCTAACCCGTACCCTAACCCGTACCCTAACCCTAACCCGTACCCTAACCCGTACCCTAACCCGTACCCTAACCCTAACCCGTACCCTAACCCTAACCCTAACCCTAACCCGTACCCTAACCCTAACCCGTACCCTAACCCTAACCCTAAGCCTGACACAGTCCTAAGCCTGACCCTAACCCTAACCCTAACCCTGACCGTGACTGTGTTCCCGACCCTAACCGCAATCCTTAAGGTAACCCTATCCCTGATCTAATGCCAACCACGATCCTAAACCTAATGCTGAGGCTAAACATAAAACTAAACCCTACCCTAACCCAAAACCTAACCCTAACCTTAAGGCTGTCTAACCCTAACCGAACCATAACCCTACTTCTAAACCTAATCCTAACTCCAAACCCAAACCTTTCCCCTAAATCTAATCCTGAAACTGAACCGTATATTGACCCCAATCCAAATCCTGACCCTGACCATAAACCGGACCCCGGCCCAGACCTTCACCAGATCCTGACCCTAAACCTAACCCTGACAATAGCACTGACCCAAAACTAACCCTGTCCTTGAGCTGAACGTGGACCCTAAACCAAAACCAGATCCTGACCCTAAACCTGACACTGGCTCTGAACTTCACCCTGACCCTGACCCAGACCCTGAACATAAACCTAAACCTGACCCTAACGGTGACCCTACACTGACCCTAACACTAACCCTGAAGCTGACTGTGATTCTGACCCTAACTGTAACCCTAAAGGTAACCCTGACCCTGACCCTGATATGGACCATGACACAAAACATAACAATGATTCTAACCCTACAACTAACCCATAAAACTAATGCAGACCCTGACCCTAAACCAGTGTAACCCTAATCCTCAAATTAATTCTAATTCTCACCCCAAACCCATACTTTAAACCTATCCCTGAATTTATCCCTGAATCTGACCTGACCCTTACCCTGAACTTTGCCAAAACTTGACCCTGATCCGAATTTTGACCCTAAACAGAACCCTGGCCCTGACCCTAAACTGAACCCTGGCCCTGACCCTAAACCTGACCCTAATACTTTCACTGACACTGACCATAAACCTAACTCTGACCCAGACCGTGAGCCTGACCAGAACTCTAACCCTAAAGCTAAACTAAGTCAGGACCCTAATCATAACCCAGAATCTAAACATAAAGCAGGCCTTATTCTAACCATGACCATAATCCTGAACTGGACCCTAACCATAACACTGAACATGACACCAAACCTATCCCTGACCCTGACCCTTACTCTGAAACTAACCCTAACCCTGACACTGACTGTGAGCCTGACCATAAACCTAACCCTGAACCTAACCCTAACCCTGACCCCTACACTACGCCTAACGATAACCCTGCCCCTAACAATGTCTAACCCTAACCCTGAACCTAACTATAACCCTAAAATTAACCCGGTCCTAAAACTAACTGAAAACGCTGACCCTGACTCTGACTGTGAGCCTGACCATAAACCTAACCCTAACCCTAAACCTAAACCTAACCCTAACCCTAACCCTAACCCTAACCCTAACCCGTACCCTAACCCGTACCCTAACCCGTACCCTAACCCTAACCCGTACCCTAACCCGTACCCTAACCCGTACCCTAACCCTAACCCGTACCCTAACCCGTACCCTAACCCGTACCCTAACCCTAACCCGTACCCTAACCCTAACCCTAACCCTAAGCCTAACCCTAACCCTAACCCTAACCCTAACCCTAACCCTAAGCCTGACACAGTCCTAAGCCTGACCCTAACCCTAACCCTAACCCTGACCGTGACTGTGTTCCCGACCCTAACCGCAATCCTTAAGGTAACCCTATCCCTGATCTAATGCCAACCACGATCCTAAACCTAATGCTGAGGCTAAACATAAAACTAAACCCTACCCTAACCCAAAACCTAACCCTAACCTTAAGGCTGTCTAACCCTAACCGAACCATAACCCTACTTCTAAACCTAATCCTAACTCCAAACCCAAACCTTTCCCCTAAATCTAATCCTGAAACTGAACCGTATATTGACCCCAATCCAAATCCTGACCCTGACCATAAACCGGACCCCGGCCCAGACCTTCACCAGATCCTGACCCTAAACCTAACCCTGACAATAGCACTGACCCAAAACTAACCCTGTCCTTGAGCTGAACGTGGACCCTAAACCAAAACCAGATCCTGACCCTAAACCTGACACTGGCTCTGAACTTCACCCTGACCCTGACCCAGACCCTGAACATAAACCTAAACCTGACCCTAACGGTGACCCTACACTGACCCTAACACTAACCCTGAAGCTGACTGTGATTCTGACCCTAACTGTAACCCTAAAGGTAACCCTGACCCTGACCCTGATATGGACCATGACACAAAACATAACAATGATTCTAACCCTACAACTAACCCATAAAACTAATGCAGACCCTGACCCTAAACCAGTGTAACCCTAATCCTCAAATTAATTCTAATTCTCACCCCAAACCCATACTTTAAACCTATCCCTGAATTTATCCCTGAATCTGACCTGACCCTTACCCTGAACTTTGCCAAAACTTGACCCTGATCCGAATTTTGACCCTAAACAGAACCCTGGCCCTGACCCTAAACTGAACCCTGGCCCTGACCCTAAACCTGACCCTAATACTTTCACTGACACTGACCATAAACCTAACTCTGACCCAGACCGTGAGCCTGACCAGAACTCTAACCCTAAAGCTAAACTAAGTCAGGACCCTAATCATAACCCAGAATCTAAACATAAAGCAGGCCTTATTCTAACCATGACCATAATCCTGAACTGGACCCTAACCATAACACTGAACATGACACCAAACCTATCCCTGACCCTGACCCTTACTCTGAAACTAACCCTAACCCTGACACTGACTGTGAGCCTGACCATAAACCTAACCCTGAACCTAACCCTAACCCTGACCCCTACACTACGCCTAACGATAACCCTGCCCCTAACAATGTCTAACCCTAACCCTGAACCTAACTATAACCCTAAAATTAACCCGGTCCTAAAACTAACTGAAAACGCTGACCCTGACTCTGACTGTGAGCCTGACCATAAACCTAACCCTAAACCTAAACCTAACCCTAACCCTAACCCTAACCCTAACCCTAACCCGTACCCTAACCCGTACCCTAACCCTAACCCGTACCCTAACCCGTACCCTAACCCGTACCCTAACCCTAACCCGTACCCTAACCCGTACCCTAACCCTAACCCTAACCCGTACCCTAACCCTAACCCGTACCCTAACCCTAACCCTAACCCTAACCCTAACCCTAACCCTAACCCTAAGCCTGACACAGTCCTAAGCCTGACCCTAACCCTAACCCTAACCCTGACCGTGACTGTGTTCCCGACCCTAACCGCAATCCTTAAGGTAACCCTATCCCTGATCTAATGCCAACCACGATCCTAAACCTAATGCTGAGGCTAAACATAAAACTAAACCCTACCCTAACCCAAAACCTAACCCTAACCTTAAGGCTGTCTAACCCTAACCGAACCATAACCCTACTTCTAAACCTAATCCTAACTCCAAACCCAAACCTTTCCCCTAAATCTAATCCTGAAACTGAACCGTATATTGACCCCAATCCAAATCCTGACCCTGACCATAAACCGGACCCCGGCCCAGACCTTCACCAGATCCTGACCCTAAACCTAACCCTGACAATAGCACTGACCCAAAACTAACCCTGTCCTTGAGCTGAACGTGGACCCTAAACCAAAACCAGATCCTGACCCTAAACCTGACACTGGCTCTGAACTTCACCCTGACCCTGACCCAGACCCTGAACATAAACCTAAACCTGACCCTAACGGTGACCCTACACTGACCCTAACACTAACCCTGAAGCTGACTGTGATTCTGACCCTAACTGTAACCCTAAAGGTAACCCTGACCCTGACCCTGATATGGACCATGACACAAAACATAACAATGATTCTAACCCTACAACTAACCCATAAAACTAATGCAGACCCTGACCCTAAACCAGTGTAACCCTAATCCTCAAATTAATTCTAATTCTCACCCCAAACCCATACTTTAAACCTATCCCTGAATTTATCCCTGAATCTGACCTGACCCTTACCCTGAACTTTGCCAAAACTTGACCCTGATCCGAATTTTGACCCTAAACAGAACCCTGGCCCTGACCCTAAACTGAACCCTGGCCCTGACCCTAAACCTGACCCTAATACTTTCACTGACACTGACCATAAACCTAACTCTGACCCAGACCGTGAGCCTGACCAGAACTCTAACCCTAAAGCTAAACTAAGTCAGGACCCTAATCATAACCCAGAATCTAAACATAAAGCAGGCCTTATTCTAACCATGACCATAATCCTGAACTGGACCCTAACCATAACACTGAACATGACACCAAACCTATCCCTGACCCTGACCCTTACTCTGAAACTAACCCTAACCCTGACACTGACTGTGAGCCTGACCATAAACCTAACCCTGAACCTAACCCTAACCCTGACCCCTACACTACGCCTAACGATAACCCTGCCCCTAACAATGTCTAACCCTAACCCTGAACCTAACTATAACCCTAAAATTAACCCGGTCCTAAAACTAACTGAAAACGCTGACCCTGACTCTGACTGTGAGCCTGACCATAAACCTAACCCTAACCCTAAACCTAAACCTAACCCTAACCCTAACCCTAACCCTAACCCTAACCCGTACCCTAACCCGTACCCTAACCCGTACCCTAACCCTAACCCGTACCCTAACCCGTACCCTAACCCGTACCCTAACCCTAACCCGTACCCTAACCCGTACCCTAACCCGTACCCTAACCCTAACCCGTACCCTAACCCTAACCCTAACCCTAACCCTAACCCTAAGCCTAACCCTAACCCTAACCCTAAGCCTGACACAGTCCTAAGCCTGACCCTAACCCTAACCCTAACCCTGACCGTGACTGTGTTCCCGACCCTAACCGCAATCCTTAAGGTAACCCTATCCCTGATCTAATGCCAACCACGATCCTAAACCTAATGCTGAGGCTAAACATAAAACTAAACCCTACCCTAACCCAAAACCTAACCCTAACCTTAAGGCTCTCTAACCCTAACCAAACCATAACCCTACTTCTAAACCTAATCCTAACTCCAAACCCAAACCTTTCCCCTAAATCTAATCCTGAAACTGAACCGTATATTGACCCCAATCCAAATCCTGACCCTGACCATAAACCGGACCCCGGCCCAGACCTTCACCAGATCCTGACCCTAAACCTAACCCTGACAATAGCACTGACCCAAAACTAACCCTGTCCTTGAGCTGAACGTGGACCCTAAACCAAAACCAGATCCTGACCCTAAACCTGACACTGGCTCTGAACTTCACCCTGACCCTGACCCAGACCCTGAACATAAACCTAAACCTGACCCTAACGGTGACCCTACACTGACCCTAACACTAACCCTGAAGCTGACTGTGATTCTGACCCTAACTGTAACCCTAAAGGTAACCCTGACCCTGACCCTGATATGGACCATGACACAAAACATAACAATGATTCTAACCCTACAACTAACCCATAAAACTAATGCAGACCCTGACCCTAAACCAGTGTAACCCTAATCCTCAAATTAATTCTAATTCTCACCCCAAACCCATACTTTAAACCTATCCCTGAATTTATCCCTGAATCTGACCTGACCCTTACCCTGAACTTTGCCAAAACTTGACCCTGATCCGAATTTTGACCCTAAACAGAACCCTGGCCCTGACCCTAAACTGAACCCTGGCCCTGACCCTAAACCTGACCCTAATACTTTCACTGACACTGACCATAAACCTAACTCTGACCCAGACCGTGAGCCTGACCAGAACTCTAACCCTAAAGCTAAACTAAGTCAGGACCCTAATCATAACCCAGAATCTAAACATAAAGCAGGCCTTATTCTAACCATGACCATAATCCTGAACTGGACCCTAACCATAACACTGAACATGACACCAAACCTATCCCTGACCCTGACCCTTACTCTGAAACTAACCCTAACCCTGACACTGACTGTGAGCCTGACCATAAACCTAACCCTGAACCTAACCCTAACCCTGACCCCTACACTACGCCTAACGATAACCCTGCCCCTAACAATGTCTAACCCTAACCCTGAACCTAACTATAACCCTAAAATTAACCCGGTCCTAAAACTAACTGAAAACGCTGACCCTGACTCTGACTGTGAGCCTGACCATAAACCTAACCCTAAACCTAAACCTAACCCTAACCCTAACCCTAACCCTAACCCTAACCCGTACCCTAACCCGTACCCTAACCCGTACCCTAACCCTAACCCGTACCCTAACCCGTACCCTAACCCTAACCCGTACCCTAACCCGTACCCTAACCCTAACCCTAACCCGTACCCTAACCCTAACCCGTACCCTAACCCTAACCCTAAGCCTAACCCTAACCCTAACCCTAACCCTAAGCCTGACACAGTCCTAAGCCTGACCCTAACCCTAACCCTAACCCTGACCGTGACTGTGTTCCCGACCCTAACCGCAATCCTTAAGGTAACCCTATCCCTGATCTAATGCCAACCACGATCCTAAACCTAATGCTGAGGCTAAACATAAAACTAAACCCTACCCTAACCCAAAACCTAACCCTAACCTTAAGGCTGTCTAACCCTAACCGAACCATAACCCTACTTCTAAACCTAATCCTAACTCCAAACCCAAACCTTTCCCCTAAATCTAATCCTGAAACTGAACCGTATATTGACCCCAATCCAAATCCTGACCCTGACCATAAACCGGACCCCGGCCCAGACCTTCACCAGATCCTGACCCTAAACCTAACCCTGACAATAGCACTGACCCAAAACTAACCCTGTCCTTGAGCTGAACGTGGACCCTAAACCAAAACCAGATCCTGACCCTAAACCTGACACTGGCTCTGAACTTCACCCTGACCCTGACCCAGACCCTGAACATAAACCTAAACCTGACCCTAACGGTGACCCTACACTGACCCTAACACTAACCCTGAAGCTGACTGTGATTCTGACCCTAACTGTAACCCTAAAGGTAACCCTGACCCTGACCCTGATATGGACCATGACACAAAACATAACAATGATTCTAACCCTACAACTAACCCATAAAACTAATGCAGACCCTGACCCTAAACCAGTGTAACCCTAATCCTCAAATTAATTCTAATTCTCACCCCAAACCCATACTTTAAACCTATCCCTGAATTTATCCCTGAATCTGACCTGACCCTTACCCTGAACTTTGCCAAAACTTGACCCTGATCCGAATTTTGACCCTAAACAGAACCCTGGCCCTGACCCTAAACTGAACCCTGGCCCTGACCCTAAACCTGACCCTAATACTTTCACTGACACTGACCATAAACCTAACTCTGACCCAGACCGTGAGCCTGACCAGAACTCTAACCCTAAAGCTAAACTAAGTCAGGACCCTAATCATAACCCAGAATCTAAACATAAAGCAGGCCTTATTCTAACCATGACCATAATCCTGAACTGGACCCTAACCATAACACTGAACATGACACCAAACCTATCCCTGACCCTGACCCTTACTCTGAAACTAACCCTAACCCTGACACTGACTGTGAGCCTGACCATAAACCTAACCCTGAACCTAACCCTAACCCTGACCCCTACACTACGCCTAACGATAACCCTGCCCCTAACAATGTCTAACCCTAACCCTGAACCTAACTATAACCCTAAAATTAACCCGGTCCTAAAACTAACTGAAAACGCTGACCCTGACTCTGACTGTGAGCCTGACCATAAACCTAACCCTAACCCTAAACCTAAACCTAACCCTAACCCTAACCCTAACCCTAACCCTAACCCGTACCCTAACCCGTACCCTAACCCGTACCCTAACCCTAACCCGTACCCTAACCCGTACCCTAACCCGTACCCTAACCCTAACCCGTACCCTAACCCGTACCCTAACCCGTACCCTAACCCTAACCCGTACCCTAACCCTAACCCTAACCCTAAGCCTAACCCTAACCCTAACCCTAACCCTAACCCTAACCCTAAGCCTGACACAGTCCTAAGCCTGACCCTAACCCTAACCCTAACCCTGACCGTGACTGTGTTCCCGACCCTAACCGCAATCCTTAAGGTAACCCTATCCCTGATCTAATGCCAACCACGATCCTAAACCTAATGCTGAGGCTAAACATAAAACTAAACCCTACCCTAACCCAAAACCTAACCCTAACCTTAAGGCTGTCTAACCCTAACCGAACCATAACCCTACTTCTAAACCTAATCCTAACTCCAAACCCAAACCTTTCCCCTAAATCTAATCCTGAAACTGAACCGTATATTGACCCCAATCCAAATCCTGACCCTGACCATAAACCGGACCCCGGCCCAGACCTTCACCAGATCCTGACCCTAAACCTAACCCTGACAATAGCACTGACCCAAAACTAACCCTGTCCTTGAGCTGAACGTGGACCCTAAACCAAAACCAGATCCTGACCCTAAACCTGACACTGGCTCTGAACTTCACCCTGACCCTGACCCAGACCCTGAACATAAACCTAAACCTGACCCTAACGGTGACCCTACACTGACCCTAACACTAACCCTGAAGCTGACTGTGATTCTGACCCTAACTGTAACCCTAAAGGTAACCCTGACCCTGACCCTGATATGGACCATGACACAAAACATAACAATGATTCTAACCCTACAACTAACCCATAAAACTAATGCAGACCCTGACCCTAAACCAGTGTAACCCTAATCCTCAAATTAATTCTAATTCTCACCCCAAACCCATACTTTAAACCTATCCCTGAATTTATCCCTGAATCTGACCTGACCCTTACCCTGAACTTTGCCAAAACTTGACCCTGATCCGAATTTTGACCCTAAACAGAACCCTGGCCCTGACCCTAAACTGAACCCTGGCCCTGACCCTAAACCTGACCCTAATACTTTCACTGACACTGACCATAAACCTAACTCTGACCCAGACCGTGAGCCTGACCAGAACTCTAACCCTAAAGCTAAACTAAGTCAGGACCCTAATCATAACCCAGAATCTAAACATAAAGCAGGCCTTATTCTAACCATGACCATAATCCTGAACTGGACCCTAACCATAACACTGAACATGACACCAAACCTATCCCTGACCCTGACCCTTACTCTGAAACTAACCCTAACCCTGACACTGACTGTGAGCCTGACCATAAACCTAACCCTGAACCTAACCCTAACCCTGACCCCTACACTACGCCTAACGATAACCCTGCCCCTAACAATGTCTAACCCTAACCCTGAACCTAACTATAACCCTAAAATTAACCCGGTCCTAAAACTAACTGAAAACGCTGACCCTGACTCTGACTGTGAGCCTGACCATAAACCTAACCCTAAACCTAAACCTAACCCTAACCCTAACCCTAACCCTAACCCTAACCCGTACCCTAACCCGTACCCTAACCCTAACCCGTACCCTAACCCGTACCCTAACCCGTACCCTAACCCTAACCCGTACCCTAACCCGTACCCTAACCCTAACCCTAACCCGTACCCTAACCCTAACCCGTACCCTAACCCTAACCCTAACCCTAACCCTAACCCTAACCCTAACCCTAAGCCTGACACAGTCCTAAGCCTGACCCTAACCCTAACCCTAACCCTGACCGTGACTGTGTTCCCGACCCTAACCGCAATCCTTAAGGTAACCCTATCCCTGATCTAATGCCAACTACGATCCTAAACCTAATGCTGAGGCTAAACATAAAACTAAACCCTACCCTAACCCAAAACCTAACCCTAACCTTAAGGCTGTCTAACCCTAACCGAACCATAACCCTACTTCTAAACCTAATCCTAACTCCAAACCCAAACCTTTCCCCTAAATCTAATCCTGAAACTGAACCGTATATTGACCCCAATCCAAATCCTGACCCTGACCATAAACCGGACCCCGGCCCAGACCTTCACCAGATCCTGACCCTAAACCTAACCCTGACAATAGCACTGACCCAAAACTAACCCTGTCCTTGAGCTGAACGTGGACCCTAAACCAAAACCAGATCCTGACCCTAAACCTGACACTGGCTCTGAACTTCACCCTGACCCTGACCCAGACCCTGAACATAAACCTAAACCTGACCCTAACGGTGACCCTACACTGACCCTAACACTAACCCTGAAGCTGACTGTGATTCTGACCCTAACTGTAACCCTAAAGGTAACCCTGACCCTGACCCTGATATGGACCATGACACAAAACATAACAATGATTCTAACCCTACAACTAACCCATAAAACTAATGCAGACCCTGACCCTAAACCAGTGTAACCCTAATCCTCAAATTAATTCTAATTCTCACCCCAAACCCATACTTTAAACCTATCCCTGAATTTATCCCTGAATCTGACCTGACCCTTACCCTGAACTTTGCCAAAACTTGACCCTGATCCGAATTTTGACCCTAAACAGAACCCTGGCCCTGACCCTAAACTGAACCCTGGCCCTGACCCTAAACCTGACCCTAATACTTTCACTGACACTGACCATAAACCTAACTCTGACCCAGACCGTGAGCCTGACCAGAACTCTAACCCTAAAGCTAAACTAAGTCAGGACCCTAATCATAACCCAGAATCTAAACATAAAGCAGGCCTTATTCTAACCATGACCATAATCCTGAACTGGACCCTAACCATAACACTGAACATGACACCAAACCTATCCCTGACCCTGACCCTTACTCTGAAACTAACCCTAACCCTGACACTGACTGTGAGCCTGACCATAAACCTAACCCTGAACCTAACCCTAACCCTGACCCCTACACTACGCCTAACGATAACCCTGCCCCTAACAATGTCTAACCCTAACCCTGAACCTAACTATAACCCTAAAATTAACCCGGTCCTAAAACTAACTGAAAACGCTGACCCTGACTCTGACTGTGAGCCTGACCATAAACCTAACCCTAACCCTAAACCTAAACCTAACCCTAACCCTAACCCTAACCCTAACCCTAACCCGTACCCTAACCCGTACCCTAACCCGTACCCTAACCCTAACCCGTACCCTAACCCGTACCCTAACCCGTACCCTAACCCTAACCCGTACCCTAACCCGTACCCTAACCCGTACCCTAACCCTAACCCGTACCCTAACCCTAACCCTAACCCTAACCCTAACCCTAAGCCTAACCCTAACCCTAACCCTAAGCCTGACACAGTCCTAAGCCTGACCCTAACCCTAACCCTAACCCTGACCGTGACTGTGTTCCCGACCCTAACCGCAATCCTTAAGGTAACCCTATCCCTGATCTAATGCCAACCACGATCCTAAACCTAATGCTGAGGCTAAACATAAAACTAAACCCTACCCTAACCCAAAACCTAACCCTAACCTTAAGGCTCTCTAACCCTAACCGAACCATAACCCTACTTCTAAACCTAATCCTAACTCCAAACCCAAACCTTTCCCCTAAATCTAATCCTGAAACTGAACCGTATATTGACCCCAATCCAAATCCTGACCCTGACCATAAACCGGACCCCGGCCCAGACCTTCACCAGATCCTGACCCTAAACCTAACCCTGACAATAGCACTGACCCAAAACTAACCCTGTCCTTGAGCTGAACGTGGACCCTAAACCAAAACCAGATCCTGACCCTAAACCTGACACTGGCTCTGAACTTCACCCTGACCCTGACCCAGACCCTGAACATAAACCTAAACCTGACCCTAACGGTGACCCTACACTGACCCTAACACTAACCCTGAAGCTGACTGTGATTCTGACCCTAACTGTAACCCTAAAGGTAACCCTGACCCTGACCCTGATATGGACCATGACACAAAACATAACAATGATTCTAACCCTACAACTAACCCATAAAACTAATGCAGACCCTGACCCTAAACCAGTGTAACCCTAATCCTCAAATTAATTCTAATTCTCACCCCAAACCCATACTTTAAACCTATCCCTGAATTTATCCCTGAATCTGACCTGACCCTTACCCTGAACTTTGCCAAAACTTGACCCTGATCCGAATTTTGACCCTAAACAGAACCCTGGCCCTGACCCTAAACTGAACCCTGGCCCTGACCCTAAACCTGACCCTAATACTTTCACTGACACTGACCATAAACCTAACTCTGACCCAGACCGTGAGCCTGACCAGAACTCTAACCCTAAAGCTAAACTAAGTCAGGACCCTAATCATAACCCAGAATCTAAACATAAAGCAGGCCTTATTCTAACCATGACCATAATCCTGAACTGGACCCTAACCATAACACTGAACATGACACCAAACCTATCCCTGACCCTGACCCTTACTCTGAAACTAACCCTAACCCTGACACTGACTGTGAGCCTGACCATAAACCTAACCCTGAACCTAACCCTAACCCTGACCCCTACACTACGCCTAACGATAACCCTGCCCCTAACAATGTCTAACCCTAACCCTGAACCTAACTATAACCCTAAAATTAACCCGGTCCTAAAACTAACTGAAAACGCTGACCCTGACTCTGACTGTGAGCCTGACCATAAACCTAACCCTAAACCTAAACCTAACCCTAACCCTAACCCTAACCCTAACCCTAACCCGTACCCTAACCCGTACCCTAACCCGTACCCTAACCCTAACCCGTACCCTAACCCGTACCCTAACCCTAACCCGTACCCTAACCCGTACCCTAACCCTAACCCTAACCCGTACCCTAACCCTAACCCGTACCCTAACCCTAACCCTAAGCCTAACCCTAACCCTAACCCTAACCCTAAGCCTGACACAGTCCTAAGCCTGACCCTAACCCTAACCCTAACCCTGACCGTGACTGTGTTCCCGACCCTAACCGCAATCCTTAAGGTAACCCTATCCCTGATCTAATGCCAACCACGATCCTAAACCTAATGCTGAGGCTAAACATAAAACTAAACCCTACCCTAACCCAAAACCTAACCCTAACCTTAAGGCTGTCTAACCCTAACCGAACCATAACCCTACTTCTAAACCTAATCCTAACTCCAAACCCAAACCTTTCCCCTAAATCTAATCCTGAAACTGAACCGTATATTGACCCCAATCCAAATCCTGACCCTGACCATAAACCGGACCCCGGCCCAGACCTTCACCAGATCCTGACCCTAAACCTAACCCTGACAATAGCACTGACCCAAAACTAACCCTGTCCTTGAGCTGAACGTGGACCCTAAACCAAAACCAGATCCTGACCCTAAACCTGACACTGGCTCTGAACTTCACCCTGACCCTGACCCAGACCCTGAACATAAACCTAAACCTGACCCTAACGGTGACCCTACACTGACCCTAACACTAACCCTGAAGCTGACTGTGATTCTGACCCTAACTGTAACCCTAAAGGTAACCCTGACCCTGACCCTGATATGGACCATGACACAAAACATAACAATGATTCTAACCCTACAACTAACCCATAAAACTAATGCAGACCCTGACCCTAAACCAGTGTAACCCTAATCCTCAAATTAATTCTAATTCTCACCCCAAACCCATACTTTAAACCTATCCCTGAATTTATCCCTGAATCTGACCTGACCCTTACCCTGAACTTTGCCAAAACTTGACCCTGATCCGAATTTTGACCCTAAACAGAACCCTGGCCCTGACCCTAAACTGAACCCTGGCCCTGACCCTAAACCTGACCCTAATACTTTCACTGACACTGACCATAAACCTAACTCTGACCCAGACCGTGAGCCTGACCAGAACTCTAACCCTAAAGCTAAACTAAGTCAGGACCCTAATCATAACCCAGATCTAAACATAAAGCAGGCCTTATTCTAACCATGACCATAATCCTGAACTGGACCCTAACCATAACACTGAACATGACACCAAACCTATCCCTGACCCTGACCCTTACTCTGAAACTAACCCTAACCCTGACACTGACTGTGAGCCTGACCATAAACCTAACCCTGAACCTAACCCTAACCCTGACCCCTACACTACGCCTAACGATAACCCTGCCCCTAACAATGTCTAACCCTAACCCTGAACCTAACTATAACCCTAAAATTAACCCGGTCCTAAAACTAACTGAAAACGCTGACCCTGACTCTGACTGTGAGCCTGACCATAAACCTAACCCTAAACCTAAACCTAACCCTAACCCTAACCCGTACCCTAACCCGTACCCTAACCCGTACCCTAACCCGTACCCTAACCCTAACCCGTACCCTAACCCGTACCCTAACCCTAACCCGTACCCTAACCCGTACCCTAACCCTAACCCGTACCCTAACCCTAACCCGTACCCTAACCCTAACCCTAACCCTAACCCTAACCCTAACCCTAAGCCTAACCCTAACCCTAACCCTAAGCCTGACACAGTCCTAAGCCTGACCCTAACCCTAACCCTAACCCTGACCGTGACTGTGTTCCCGACCCTAACCGCAATCCTTAAGGTAACCCTATCCCTGATCTAATGCCAACCACGATCCTAAACCTAATGCTGAGGCTAAACATAAAACTAAACCCTACCCTAACCCAAAACCTAACCCTAACCTTAAGGCTCTCTAACCCTAACCGAACCATAACCCTACTTCTAAACCTAATCCTAACTCCAAACCCAAACCTTTCCCCTAAATCTAATCCTGAAACTGAACCGTATATTGACCCCAATCCAAATCCTGACCCTGACCATAAACCGGACCCCGGCCCAGACCTTCACCAGATCCTGACCCTAAACCTAACCCTGACAATAGCACTGACCCAAAACTAACCCTGTCCTTGAGCTGAACGTGGACCCTAAACCAAAACCAGATCCTGACCCTAAACCTGACACTGGCTCTGAACTTCACCCTGACCCTGACCCAGACCCTGAACATAAACCTAAACCTGACCCTAACGGTGACCCTACACTGACCCTAACACTAACCCTGAAGCTGACTGTGATTCTGACCCTAACTGTAACCCTAAAGGTAACCCTGACCCTGACCCTGATATGGACCATGACACAAAACATAACAATGATTCTAACCCTACAACTAACCCATAAAACTAATGCAGACCCTGACCCTAAACCAGTGTAACCCTAATCCTCAAATTAATTCTAATTCTCACCCCAAACCCATACTTTAAACCTATCCCTGAATTTATCCCTGAATCTGACCTGACCCTTACCCTGAACTTTGCCAAAACTTGACCCTGATCCGAATTTTGACCCTAAACAGAACCCTGGCCCTGACCCTAAACTGAACCCTGGCCCTGACCCTAAACCTGACCCTAATACTTTCACTGACACTGACCATAAACCTAACTCTGACCCAGACCGTGAGCCTGACCAGAACTCTAACCCTAAAGCTAAACTAAGTCAGGACCCTAATCATAACCCAGAATCTAAACATAAAGCAGGCCTTATTCTAACCATGACCATAATCCTGAACTGGACCCTAACCATAACACTGAACATGACACCAAACCTATCCCTGACCCTGACCCTTACTCTGAAACTAACCCTAACCCTGACACTGACTGTGAGCCTGACCATAAACCTAACCCTGAACCTAACCCTAACCCTGACCCCTACACTACGCCTAACGATAACCCTGCCCCTAACAATGTCTAACCCTAACCCTGAACCTAACTATAACCCTAAAATTAACCCGGTCCTAAAACTAACTGAAAACGCTGACCCTGACTCTGACTGTGAGCCTGACCATAAACCTAACCCTAAACCTAAACCTAACCCTAACCCTAACCCTAACCCTAACCCTAACCCGTACCCTAACCCTAACCCGTACCCTAACCCGTACCCTAACCCTAACCCGTACCCTAACCCGTACCCTAACCCTAACCCGTACCCTAACCCGTACCCTAACCCTAACCCGTACCCTAACCCTAACCCGTACCCTAACCCTAACCCGTACCCTAACCCTAACCCTAAGCCTAACCCTAACCCTAACCCTAACCCTAAGCCTGACACAGTCCTAAGCCTGACCCTAACCCTAACCCTAACCCTGACCGTGACTGTGTTCCCGACCCTAACCGCAATCCTTAAGGTAACCCTATCCCTGATCTAATGCCAACCACGATCCTAAACCTAATGCTGAGGCTAAACATAAAACTAAACCCTACCCTAACCCAAAACCTAACCCTAACCTTAAGGCTGTCTAACCCTAACCGAACCATAACCCTACTTCTAAACCTAATCCTAACTCCAAACCCAAACCTTTCCCCTAAATCTAATCCTGAAACTGAACCGTATATTGACCCCAATCCAAATCCTGACCCTGACCATAAACCGGACCCCGGCCCAGACCTTCACCAGATCCTGACCCTAAACCTAACCCTGACAATAGCACTGACCCAAAACTAACCCTGTCCTTGAGCTGAACGTGGACCCTAAACCAAAACCAGATCCTGACCCTAAACCTGACACTGGCTCTGAACTTCACCCTGACCCTGACCCAGACCCTGAACATAAACCTAAACCTGACCCTAACGGTGACCCTACACTGACCCTAACACTAACCCTGAAGCTGACTGTGATTCTGACCCTAACTGTAACCCTAAAGGTAACCCTGACCCTGACCCTGATATGGACCATGACACAAAACATAACAATGATTCTAACCCTACAACTAACCCATAAAACTAATGCAGACCCTGACCCTAAACCAGTGTAACCCTAATCCTCAAATTAATTCTAATTCTCACCCCAAACCCATACTTTAAACCTATCCCTGAATTTATCCCTGAATCTGACCTGACCCTTACCCTGAACTTTGCCAAAACTTGACCCTGATCCGAATTTTGACCCTAAACAGAACCCTGGCCCTGACCCTAAACTGAACCCTGGCCCTGACCCTAAACCTGACCCTAATACTTTCACTGACACTGACCATAAACCTAACTCTGACCCAGACCGTGAGCCTGACCAGAACTCTAACCCTAAAGCTAAACTAAGTCAGGACCCTAATCATAACCCAGATCTAAACATAAAGCAGGCCTTATTCTAACCATGACCATAATCCTGAACTGGACCCTAACCATAACACTGAACATGACACCAAACCTATCCCTGACCCTGACCCTTACTCTGAAACTAACCCTAACCCTGACACTGACTGTGAGCCTGACCATAAACCTAACCCTGAACCTAACCCTAACCCTGACCCCTACACTACGCCTAACGATAACCCTGCCCCTAACAATGTCTAACCCTAACCCTGAACCTAACTATAACCCTAAAATTAACCCGGTCCTAAAACTAACTGAAAACGCTGACCCTGACTCTGACTGTGAGCCTGACCATAAACCTAACCCTAAACCTAAACCTAACCCTAACCCTAACCCGTACCCTAACCCGTACCCTAACCCGTACCCTAACCCGTACCCTAACCCTAACCCGTACCCTAACCCGTACCCTAACCCTAACTCGTACCCTAACCCGTACCCTAACCCTAACCCGTACCCTAACCCTAACCCGTACCCTAACCCTAACCCTAACCCTAACCCTAACCCTAAGCCTAACCCTAACCCTAACCCTAACCCTAAGCCTGACACAGTCCTAAGCCTGACCCTAACCCTAACCCTAACCCTGACCGTGACTGTGTTCCCGACCCTAACCGCAATCCTTAAGGTAACCCTATCCCTGATCTAATGCCAACCACGATCCTAAACCTAATGCTGAGGCTAAACATAAAACTAAACCCTACCCTAACCCAAAACCTAACCCTAACCTTAAGGCTGTCTAACCCTAACCGAACCATAACCCTACTTCTAAACCTAATCCTAACTCCAAACCCAAACCTTTCCCCTAAATCTAATCCTGAAACTGAACCGTATATTGACCCCAATCCAAATCCTGACCCTGACCATAAACCGGACCCCGGCCCAGACCTTCACCAGATCCTGACCCTAAACCTAACCCTGACAATAGCACTGACCCAAAACTAACCCTGTCCTTGAGCTGAACGTGGACCCTAAACCAAAACCAGATCCTGACCCTAAACCTGACACTGGCTCTGAACTTCACCCTGACCCTGACCCAGACCCTGAACATAAACCTAAACCTGACCCTAACGGTGACCCTACACTGACCCTAACACTAACCCTGAAGCTGACTGTGATTCTGACCCTAACTGTAACCCTAAAGGTAACCCTGACCCTGACCCTGATATGGACCATGACACAAAACATAACAATGATTCTAACCCTACAACTAACCCATAAAACTAATGCAGACCCTGACCCTAAACCAGTGTAACCCTAATCCTCAAATTAATTCTAATTCTCACCCCAAACCCATACTTTAAACCTATCCCTGAATTTATCCCTGAATCTGACCTGACCCTTACCCTGAACTTTGCCAAAACTTGACCCTGATCCGAATTTTGACCCTAAACAGAACCCTGGCCCTGACCCTAAACTGAACCCTGGCCCTGACCCTAAACCTGACCCTAATACTTTCACTGACACTGACCATAAACCTAACTCTGACCCAGACCGTGAGCCTGACCAGAACTCTAACCCTAAAGCTAAACTAAGTCAGGACCCTAATCATAACCCAGAATCTAAACATAAAGCAGGCCTTATTCTAACCATGACCATAATCCTGAACTGGACCCTAACCATAACACTGAACATGACACCAAACCTATCCCTGACCCTGACCCTTACTCTGAAACTAACCCTAACCCTGACACTGACTGTGAGCCTGACCATAAACCTAACCCTGAACCTAACCCTAACCCTGACCCCTACACTACGCCTAACGATAACCCTGCCCCTAACAATGTCTAACCCTAACCCTGAACCTAACTATAACCCTAAAATTAACCCGGTCCTAAAACTAACTGAAAACGCTGACCCTGACTCTGACTGTGAGCCTGACCATAAACCTAACCCTAACCCTAACCCTAACCCTAACCCTAACCCTAACCCTAACCCTAACCCGTACCCTAACCCTAACCCGTACCCTAACCCGTACCCTAACCCTAACCCGTACCCTAACCCGTACCCTAACCCTAACCCGTACCCTAACCCGTACCCTAACCCTAACCCGTACCCTAACCCTAACCCGTACCCTAACCCTAACCCGTACCCTAACCCTAACCCTAAGCCTAACCCTAACCCTAACCCTAACCCTAAGCCTGACACAGTCCTAAGCCTGACCCTAACCCTAACCCTAACCCTGACCGTGACTGTGTTCCCGACCCTAACCGCAATCCTTAAGGTAACCCTATCCCTGATCTAATGCCAACCACGATCCTAAACCTAATGCTGAGGCTAAACATAAAACTAAACCCTACCCTAACCCAAAACCTAACCCTAACCTTAAGGCTGTCTAACCCTAACCGAACCATAACCCTACTTCTAAACCTAATCCTAACTCCAAACCCAAACCTTTCCCCTAAATCTAATCCTGAAACTGAACCGTATATTGACCCCAATCCAAATCCTGACCCTGACCATAAACCGGACCCCGGCCCAGACCTTCACCAGATCCTGACCCTAAACCTAACCCTGACAATAGCACTGACCCAAAACTAACCCTGTCCTTGAGCTGAACGTGGACCCTAAACCAAAACCAGATCCTGACCCTAAACCTGACACTGGCTCTGAACTTCACCCTGACCCTGACCCAGACCCTGAACATAAACTTAAACCTGACCCTAACGGTGACCCTACACTGACCCTAACACTAACCCTGAAGCTGACTGTGATTCTGACCCTAACTGTAACCCTAAAGGTAACCCTGACCCTGACCCTGATATGGACCATGACACAAAACATAACAATGATTCTAACCCTACAACTAACCCATAAAACTAATGCAGACCCTGACCCTAAACCAGTGTAACCCTAATCCTCAAATTAATTCTAATTCTCACCCCAAACCCATACTTTAAACCTATCCCTGAATTTATCCCTGAATCTGACCTGACCCTTACCCTGAACTTTGCCAAAACTTGACCCTGATCCGAATTTTGACCCTAAACAGAACCCTGGCCCTGACCCTAAACTGAACCCTGGCCCTGACCCTAAACCTGACCCTAATACTTTCACTGACACTGACCATAAACCTAACTCTGACCCAGACCGTGAGCCTGACCAGAACTCTAACCCTAAAGCTAAACTAAGTCAGGACCCTAATCATAACCCAGAATCTAAACATAAAGCAGGCCTTATTCTAACCATGACCATAATCCTGAACTGGACCCTAACCATAACACTGAACATGACACCAAACCTATCCCTGACCCTGACCCTTACTCTGAAACTAACCCTAACCCTGACACTGACTGTGAGCCTGACCATAAACCTAACCCTGAACCTAACCCTAACCCTGACCCCTACACTACGCCTAACGATAACCCTGCCCCTAACAATGTCTAACCCTAACCCTGAACCTAACTATAACCCTAAAATTAACCCGGTCCTAAAACTAACTGAAAACGCTGACCCTGACTCTGACTGTGAGCCTGACCATAAACCTAACCCTAAACCTAACCCTAACCCTAACCCTAACCCTAACCCTAACCCTAACCCTAACCCGTACCCTAACCCGTACCCTAACCCGTACCCTAACCCTAACCCGTACCCTAACCCGTACCCTAACCCTAACCCGTACCCTAACCCGTACCCTAACCCTAACCCGTACCCTAACCCTAACCCGTACCCTAACCCTAACCCGTACCCTAACCCTAACCCTAAGCCTAACCCTAACCCTAACCCTAACCCTAAGCCTGACACAGTCCTAAGCCTGACCCTAACCCTAACCCTAACCCTGACCGTGACTGTGTTCCCGACCCTAACCGCAATCCTTAAGGTAACCCTATCCCTGATCTAATGCCAACCACGATCCTAAACCTAATGCTGAGGCTAAACATAAAACTAAACCCTACCCTAACCCAAAACCTAACCCTAACCTTAAGGCTGTCTAACCCTAACCGAACCATAACCCTACTTCTAAACCTAATCCTAACTCCAAACCCAAACCTTTCCCCTAAATCTAATCCTGAAACTGAACCGTATATTGACCCCAATCCAAATCCTGACCCTGACCATAAACCGGACCCCGGCCCAGACCTTCACCAGATCCTGACCCTAAACCTAACCCTGACAATAGCACTGACCCAAAACTAACCCTGTCCTTGAGCTGAACGTGGACCCTAAACCAAAACCAGATCCTGACCCTAAACCTGACACTGGCTCTGAACTTCACCCTGACCCTGACCCAGACCCTGAACATAAACCTAAACCTGACCCTAACGGTGACCCTACACTGACCCTAACACTAACCCTGAAGCTGACTGTGATTCTGACCCTAACTGTAACCCTAAAGGTAACCCTGACCCTGACCCTGATATGGACCATGACACAAAACATAACAATGATTCTAACCCTACAACTAACCCATAAAACTAATGCAGACCCTGACCCTAAACCAGTGTAACCCTAATCCTCAAATTAATTCTAATTCTCACCCCAAACCCATACTTTAAACCTATCCCTGAATTTATCCCTGAATCTGACCTGACCCTTACCCTGAACTTTGCCAAAACTTGACCCTGATCCGAATTTTGACCCTAAACAGAACCCTGGCCCTGACCCTAAACTGAACCCTGGCCCTGACCCTAAACCTGACCCTAATACTTTCACTGACACTGACCATAAACCTAACTCTGACCCAGACCGTGAGCCTGACCAGAACTCTAACCCTAAAGCTAAACTAAGTCAGGACCCTAATCATAACCCAGAATCTAAACATAAAGCAGGCCTTATTCTAACCATGACCATAATCCTGAACTGGACCCTAACCATAACACTGAACATGACACCAAACCTATCCCTGACCCTGACCCTTACTCTGAAACTAACCCTAACCCTGACACTGACTGTGAGCCTGACCATAAACCTAACCCTGAACCTAACCCTAACCCTGACCCCTACACTACGCCTAACGATAACCCTGCCCCTAACAATGTCTAACCCTAACCCTGAACCTAACTATAACCCTAAAATTAACCCGGTCCTAAAACTAACTGAAAACGCTGACCCTGACTCTGACTGTGAGCCTGACCATAAACCTAACCCTAAACCTAAACCTAACCCTAACCCTAACCCTAACCCTAACCCTAACCCGTACCCTAACCCGTACCCTAACCCGTACCCTAACCCTAACCCGTACCCTAACCCGTACCCTAACCCTAACCCGTACCGTAACCCGTACCCTAACCCTAACCCGTACCCTAACCCGTACCCTAACCCTAACCCTAACCCTAACCCTAAGCCTAACCCTAACCCTAACCCTAACCCTAAGCCTGACACAGTCCTAAGCCTGACCCTAACCCTAACCCTAACCCTGACCGTGACTGTGTTCCCGACCCTAACCGCAATCCTTAAGGTAACCCTATCCCTGATCTAATGCCAACCACGATCCTAAACCTAATGCTGAGGCTAAACATAAAACTAAACCCTACCCTAACCCAAAACCTAACCCTAACCTTAAGGCTGTCTAACCCTAACCGAACCATAACCCTACTTCTAAACCTAATCCTAACTCCAAACCCAAACCTTTCCCCTAAATCTAATCCTGAAACTGAACCGTATATTGACCCCAATCCAAATCCTGACCCTGACCATAAACCGGACCCCGGCCCAGACCTTCACCAGATCCTGACCCTAAACCTAACCCTGACAATAGCACTGACCCAAAACTAACCCTGTCCTTGAGCTGAACGTGGACCCTAAACCAAAACCAGATCCTGACCCTAAACCTGACACTGGCTCTGAACTTCACCCTGACCCTGACCCAGACCCTGAACATAAACCTAAACCTGACCCTAACGGTGACCCTACACTGACCCTAACACTAACCCTGAAGCTGACTGTGATTCTGACCCTAACTGTAACCCTAAAGGTAACCCTGACCCTGACCCTGATATGGACCATGACACAAAACATAACAATGATTCTAACCCTACAACTAACCCATAAAACTAATGCAGACCCTGACCCTAAACCAGTGTAACCCTAATCCTCAAATTAATTCTAATTCTCACCCCAAACCCATACTTTAAACCTATCCCTGAATTTATCCCTGAATCTGACCTGACCCTTACCCTGAACTTTGCCAAAACTTGACCCTGATCCGAATTTTGACCCTAAACAGAACCCTGGCCCTGACCCTAAACTGAACCCTGGCCCTGACCCTAAACCTGACCCTAATACTTTCACTGACACTGACCATAAACCTAACTCTGACCCAGACCGTGAGCCTGACCAGAACTCTAACCCTAAAGCTAAACTAAGTCAGGACCCTAATCATAACCCAGAATCTAAACATAAAGCAGGCCTTATTCTAACCATGACCATAATCCTGAACTGGACCCTAACCATAACACTGAACATGACACCAAACCTATCCCTGACCCTGACCCTTACTCTGAAACTAACCCTAACCCTGACACTGACTGTGAGCCTGACCATAAACCTAACCCTGAACCTAACCCTAACCCTGACCCCTACACTACGCCTAACGATAACCCTGCCCCTAACAATGTCTAACCCTAACCCTGAACCTAACTATAACCCTAAAATTAACCCGGTCCTAAAACTAACTGAAAACGCTGACCCTGACTCTGACTGTGAGCCTGACCATAAACCTAACCCTAACCCTAACCCTAACCCTAACCCTAACCCTAACCCTAACCCGTACCCGTACCCTAACCCGTACCCTAACCCGTACCCTAACCCTAACCCGTACCCTAACCCGTACCCTAACCCTAACCCGTACCCTAACCCGTACCCTAACCCTAACCCGTACCCTAACCCTAACCCGTACCCTAACCCTAACCCGTACCCTAACCCTAACCCGTACCCTAACCCTAACCCTAACCCTAACCCTAAGCCTGACACAGTCCTAAGCCTGACCCTAACCCTAACCCTAACCCTGACCGTGACTGTGTTCCCGACCCTAACCGCAATCCTTAAGGTAACCCTATCCCTGATCTAATGCCAACCACGATCCTAAACCTAATGCTGAGGCTAAACATAAAACTAAACCCTACCCTAACCCAAAACCTAACCCTAACCTTAAGGCTGTCTAACCCTAACCGAACCATAACCCTACTTCTAAACCTAATCCTAACTCCAAACCCAAACCTTTCCCCTAAATCTAATCCTGAAACTGAACCGTATATTGACCCCAATCCAAATCCTGACCCTGACCATAAACCGGACCCCGGCCCAGACCTTCACCAGATCCTGACCCTAAACCTAACCCTGACAATAGCACTGACCCAAAACTAACCCTGTCCTTGAGCTGAACGTGGACCCTAAACCAAAACCAGATCCTGACCCTAAACCTGACACTGGCTCTGAACTTCACCCTGACCCTGACCCAGACCCTGAACATAAACCTAAACCTGACCCTAACGGTGACCCTACACTGACCCTAACACTAACCCTGAAGCTGACTGTGATTCTGACCCTAACTGTAACCCTAAAGGTAACCCTGACCCTGACCCTGATATGGACCATGACACAAAACATAACAATGATTCTAACCCTACAACTAACCCATAAAACTAATGCAGACCCTGACCCTAAACCAGTGTAACCCTAATCCTCAAATTAATTCTAATTCTCACCCCAAACCCATACTTTAAACCTATCCCTGAATTTATCCCTGAATCTGACCTGACCCTTACCCTGAACTTTGCCAAAACTTGACCCTGATCCGAATTTTGACCCTAAACAGAACCCTGGCCCTGACCCTAAACTGAACCCTGGCCCTGACCCTAAACCTGACCCTAATACTTTCACTGACACTGACCATAAACCTAACTCTGACCCAGACCGTGAGCCTGACCAGAACTCTAACCCTAAAGCTAAACTAAGTCAGGACCCTAATCATAACCCAGAATCTAAACATAAAGCAGGCCTTATTCTAACCATGACCATAATCCTGAACTGGACCCTAACCATAACACTGAACATGACACCAAACCTATCCCTGACCCTGACCCTTACTCTGAAACTAACCCTAACCCTGACACTGACTGTGAGCCTGACCATAAACCTAACCCTGAACCTAACCCTAACCCTGACCCCTACACTACGCCTAACGATAACCCTGCCCCTAACAATGTCTAACCCTAACCCTGAACCTAACTATAACCCTAAAATTAACCCGGTCCTAAAACTAACTGAAAACGCTGACCCTGACTCTGACTGTGAGCCTGACCATAAACCTAACCCTAAACCTAAACCTAACCCTAACCCTAACCCTAACCCTAACCCTAACCTGTACCCTAACCCGTACCCTAACCCGTACCCTAACCCTAACCCGTACCCTAACCCGTACCCTAACCCTAACCCGTACCCTAACCCGTACCCTAACCCTAACCCGTACCCTAACCCGTACCCTAACCCTAACCCTAACCCTAACCCTAAGCCTAACCCTAACCCTAACCCTAACCCTAAGCCTGACACAGTCCTAAGCCTGACCCTAACCCTAACCCTAACCCTGACCGTGACTGTGTTCCCGACCCTAACCGCAATCCTTAAGGTAACCCTATCCCTGATCTAATGCCAACCACGATCCTAAACCTAATGCTGAGGCTAAACATAAAACTAAACCCTACCCTAACCCAAAACCTAACCCTAACCTTAAGGCTGTCTAACCCTAACCGAACCATAACCCTACTTCTAAACCTAATCCTAACTCCAAACCCAAACCTTTCCCCTAAATCTAATCCTGAAACTGAACCGTATATTGACCCCAATCCAAATCCTGACCCTGACCATAAACCGGACCCCGGCCCAGACCTTCACCAGATCCTGACCCTAAACCTAACCCTGACAATAGCACTGACCCAAAACTAACCCTGTCCTTGAGCTGAACGTGGACCCTAAACCAAAACCAGATCCTGACCCTAAACCTGACACTGGCTCTGAACTTCACCCTGACCCTGACCCAGACCCTGAACATAAACCTAAACCTGACCCTAACGGTGACCCTACACTGACCCTAACACTAACCCTGAAGCTGACTGTGATTCTGACCCTAACTGTAACCCTAAAGGTAACCCTGACCCTGACCCTGATATGGACCATGACACAAAACATAACAATGATTCTAACCCTACAACTAACCCATAAAACTAATGCAGACCCTGACCCTAAACCAGTGTAACCCTAATCCTCAAATTAATTCTAATTCTCACCCCAAACCCATACTTTAAACCTATCCCTGAATTTATCCCTGAATCTGACCTGACCCTTACCCTGAACTTTGCCAAAACTTGACCCTGATCCGAATTTTGACCCTAAACAGAACCCTGGCCCTGACCCTAAACTGAACCCTGGCCCTGACCCTAAACCTGACCCTAATACTTTCACTGACACTGACCATAAACCTAACTCTGACCCAGACCGTGAGCCTGACCAGAACTCTAACCCTAAAGCTAAACTAAGTCAGGACCCTAATCATAACCCAGAATCTAAACATAAAGCAGGCCTTATTCTAACCATGACCATAATCCTGAACTGGACCCTAACCATAACACTGAACATGACACCAAACCTATCCCTGACCCTGACCCTTACTCTGAAACTAACCCTAACCCTGACACTGACTGTGAGCCTGACCATAAACCTAACCCTGAACCTAACCCTAACCCTGACCCCTACACTACGCCTAACGATAACCCTGCCCCTAACAATGTCTAACCCTAACCCTGAACCTAACTATAACCCTAAAATTAACCCGGTCCTAAAACTAACTGAAAACGCTGACCCTGACTCTGACTGTGAGCCTGACCATAAACCTAACCCTAAACCTAAACCTAACCCTAACCCTAACCCTAACCCTAACCCTAACCCGTACCCTAACCCGTACCCTAACCCGTACCCTAACCCTAACCCGTACCCTAACCCGTACCCTAACCCTAACCCGTACCGTAACCCGTACCCTAACCCTAACCCGTACCCTAACCCGTACCCTAACCCTAACCCTAACCCTAACCCTAAGCCTAACCCTAACCCTAACCCTAACCCTAAGCCTGACACAGTCCTAAGCCTGACCCTAACCCTAACCCTAACCCTGACCGTGACTGTGTTCCCGACCCTAACCGCAATCCTTAAGGTAACCCTATCCCTGATCTAATGCCAACCACGATCCTAAACCTAATGCTGAGGCTAAACATAAAACTAAACCCTACCCTAACCCAAAACCTAACCCTAACCTTAAGGCTGTCTAACCCTAACCGAACCATAACCCTACTTCTAAACCTAATCCTAACTCCAAACCCAAACCTTTCCCCTAAATCTAATCCTGAAACTGAACCGTATATTGACCCCAATCCAAATCCTGACCCTGACCATAAACCGGACCCCGGCCCAGACCTTCACCAGATCCTGACCCTAAACCTAACCCTGACAATAGCACTGACCCAAAACTAACCCTGTCCTTGAGCTGAACGTGGACCCTAAACCAAAACCAGATCCTGACCCTAAACCTGACACTGGCTCTGAACTTCACCCTGACCCTGACCCAGACCCTGAACATAAACCTAAACCTGACCCTAACGGTGACCCTACACTGACCCTAACACTAACCCTGAAGCTGACTGTGATTCTGACCCTAACTGTAACCCTAAAGGTAACCCTGACCCTGACCCTGATATGGACCATGACACAAAACATAACAATGATTCTAACCCTACAACTAACCCATAAAACTAATGCAGACCCTGACCCTAAACCAGTGTAACCCTAATCCTCAAATTAATTCTAATTCTCACCCCAAACCCATACTTTAAACCTATCCCTGAATTTATCCCTGAATCTGACCTGACCCTTACCCTGAACTTTGCCAAAACTTGACCCTGATCCGAATTTTGACCCTAAACAGAACCCTGGCCCTGACCCTAAACTGAACCCTGGCCCTGACCCTAAACCTGACCCTAATACTTTCACTGACACTGACCATAAACCTAACTCTGACCCAGACCGTGAGCCTGACCAGAACTCTAACCCTAAAGCTAAACTAAGTCAGGACCCTAATCATAACCCAGAATCTAAACATAAAGCAGGCCTTATTCTAACCATGACCATAATCCTGAACTGGACCCTAACCATAACACTGAACATGACACCAAACCTATCCCTGACCCTGACCCTTACTCTGAAACTAACCCTAACCCTGACACTGACTGTGAGCCTGACCATAAACCTAACCCTGAACCTAACCCTAACCCTGACCCCTACACTACGCCTAACGATAACCCTGCCCCTAACAATGTCTAACCCTAACCCTGAACCTAACTATAACCCTAAAATTAACCCGGTCCTAAAACTAACTGAAAACGCTGACCCTGACTCTGACTGTGAGCCTGACCATAAACCTAACCCTAACCCTAACCCTAACCCTAACCCTAACCCTAACCCGTACCCGTACCCTAACCCGTACCCTAACCCGTACCCTAACCCTAACCCGTACCCTAACCCGTACCCTAACCCTAACCCGTACCGTAACCCGTACCCTAACCCTAACCCGTACCCTAACCCGTACCCTAACCCTAACCCTAACCCTAACCCTAAGCCTAACCCTAACCCTAACCCTAACCCTAAGCCTGACACAGTCCTAAGCCTGACCCTAACCCTAACCCTAACCCTGACCGTGACTGTGTTCCCGACCCTAACCGCAATCCTTAAGGTAACCCTATCCCTGATCTAATGCCAACCACGATCCTAAACCTAATGCTGAGGCTAAACATAAAACTAAACCCTACCCTAACCCAAAACCTAACCCTAACCTTAAGGCTGTCTAACCCTAACCGAACCATAACCCTACTTCTAAACCTAATCCTAACTCCAAACCCAAACCTTTCCCCTAAATCTAATCCTGAAACTGAACCGTATATTGACCCCAATCCAAATCCTGACCCTGACCATAAACCGGACCCCGGCCCAGACCTTCACCAGATCCTGACCCTAAACCTAACCCTGACAATAGCACTGACCCAAAACTAACCCTGTCCTTGAGCTGAACGTGGACCCTAAACCAAAACCAGATCCTGACCCTAAACCTGACACTGGCTCTGAACTTCACCCTGACCCTGACCCAGACCCTGAACATAAACCTAAACCTGACCCTAACGGTGACCCTACACTGACCCTAACACTAACCCTGAAGCTGACTGTGATTCTGACCCTAACTGTAACCCTAAAGGTAACCCTGACCCTGACCCTGATATGGACCATGACACAAAACATAACAATGATTCTAACCCTACAACTAACCCATAAAACTAATGCAGACCCTGACCCTAAACCAGTGTAACCCTAATCCTCAAATTAATTCTAATTCTCACCCCAAACCCATACTTTAAACCTATCCCTGAATTTATCCCTGAATCTGACCTGACCCTTACCCTGAACTTTGCCAAAACTTGACCCTGATCCGAATTTTGACCCTAAACAGAACCCTGGCCCTGACCCTAAACTGAACCCTGGCCCTGACCCTAAACCTGACCCTAATACTTTCACTGACACTGACCATAAACCTAACTCTGACCCAGACCGTGAGCCTGACCAGAACTCTAACCCTAAAGCTAAACTAAGTCAGGACCCTAATCATAACCCAGAATCTAAACATAAAGCAGGCCTTATTCTAACCATGACCATAATCCTGAACTGGACCCTAACCATAACACTGAACATGACACCAAACCTATCCCTGACCCTGACCCTTACTCTGAAACTAACCCTAACCCTGACACTGACTGTGAGCCTGACCATAAACCTAACCCTGAACCTAACCCTAACCCTGACCCCTACACTACGCCTAACGATAACCCTGCCCCTAACAATGTCTAACCCTAACCCTGAACCTAACTATAACCCTAAAATTAACCCGGTCCTAAAACTAACTGAAAACGCTGACCCTGACTCTGACTGTGAGCCTGACCATAAACCTAACCCTAAACCTAAACCTAACCCTAACCCTAACCCTAACCCTAACCCTAACCCGTACCCTAACCCGTACCCTAACCCGTACCCTAACCCTAACCCGTACCCTAACCCGTACCCTAACCCTAACCCGTACCGTAACCCGTACCCTAACCCTAACCCGTACCCTAACCCGTACCCTAACCCTAACCCTAACCCTAACCCTAAGCCTAACCCTAACCCTAACCCTAACCCTAAGCCTGACACAGTCCTAAGCCTGACCCTAACCCTAACCCTAACCCTGACCGTGACTGTGTTCCCGACCCTAACCGCAATCCTTAAGGTAACCCTATCCCTGATCTAATGCCAACCACGATCCTAAACCTAATGCTGAGGCTAAACATAAAACTAAACCCTACCCTAACCCAAAACCTAACCCTAACCTTAAGGCTGTCTAACCCTAACCGAACCATAACCCTACTTCTAAACCTAATCCTAACTCCAAACCCAAACCTTTCCCCTAAATCTAATCCTGAAACTGAACCGTATATTGACCCCAATCCAAATCCTGACCCTGACCATAAACCGGACCCCGGCCCAGACCTTCACCAGATCCTGACCCTAAACCTAACCCTGACAATAGCACTGACCCAAAACTAACCCTGTCCTTGAGCTGAACGTGGACCCTAAACCAAAACCAGATCCTGACCCTAAACCTGACACTGGCTCTGAACTTCACCCTGACCCTGACCCAGACCCTGAACATAAACCTAAACCTGACCCTAACGGTGACCCTACACTGACCCTAACACTAACCCTGAAGCTGACTGTGATTCTGACCCTAACTGTAACCCTAAAGGTAACCCTGACCCTGACCCTGATATGGACCATGACACAAAACATAACAATGATTCTAACCCTACAACTAACCCATAAAACTAATGCAGACCCTGACCCTAAACCAGTGTAACCCTAATCCTCAAATTAATTCTAATTCTCACCCCAAACCCATACTTTAAACCTATCCCTGAATTTATCCCTGAATCTGACCTGACCCTTACCCTGAACTTTGCCAAAACTTGACCCTGATCCGAATTTTGACCCTAAACAGAACCCTGGCCCTGACCCTAAACTGAACCCTGGCCCTGACCCTAAACCTGACCCTAATACTTTCACTGACACTGACCATAAACCTAACTCTGACCCAGACCGTGAGCCTGACCAGAACTCTAACCCTAAAGCTAAACTAAGTCAGGACCCTAATCATAACCCAGAATCTAAACATAAAGCAGGCCTTATTCTAACCATGACCATAATCCTGAACTGGACCCTAACCATAACACTGAACATGACACCAAACCTATCCCTGACCCTGACCCTTACTCTGAAACTAACCCTAACCCTGACACTGACTGTGAGCCTGACCATAAACCTAACCCTGAACCTAACCCTAACCCTGACCCCTACACTACGCCTAACGATAACCCTGCCCCTAACAATGTCTAACCCTAACCCTGAACCTAACTATAACCCTAAAATTAACCCGGTCCTAAAACTAACTGAAAACGCTGACCCTGACTCTGACTGTGAGCCTGACCATAAACCTAACCCTAAACCTAACCCTAACCCTAACCCTAACCCTAACCCTAACCCTAACCCGTACCCTAACCCGTACCCTAACCCGTACCCTAACCCTAACCCGTACCCTAACCCGTACCCTAACCCTAACCCGTACCCTAAGCCTAACCCTAACCCTAACCCTAACCCTAAGCCTGACACAGTCCTAAGCCTGACCCTAACCCTAACCCTAACCCTGACCATGACTGTGTTCCCGACCCTAACCGCAATCCTTAAGGTAACCCTATCCCTGATCTAATGCCAACCACGATCCTAAACCTAATGCTGAGGCTAAACATAAAACTAAACCCTACCCTAACCCAAAACCTAACCCTAACCTTAAGGCTGTCTAACCCTAACCGAACCATAACCCTACTTCTAAACCTAATCCTAACTCCAAACCCAAACCTTTCCCCTAAATCTAATCCTGAAACTGAACCGTATATTGACCCCAATCCAAATCCTGACCCTGACCATAAACCGGACCCCGGCCCAGACCTTCACCAGATCCTGACCCTAAACCTAACCCTGACAATAGCACTGACCCAAAACTAACCCTGTCCTTGAGCTGAACGTGGACCCTAAACCAAAACCAGATCCTGACCCTAAACCTGACACTGGCTCTGAACTTCACCCTGACCCTGACCCAGACCCTGAACATAAACCTAAACCTGACCCTAACGGTGACCCTACACTGACCCTAACACTAACCCTGAAGCTGACTGTGATTCTGACCCTAACTGTAACCCTAAAGGTAACCCTGACCCTGACCCTGATATGGACCATGACACAAAACATAACAATGATTCTAACCCTACAACTAACCCATAAAACTAATGCAGACCCTGACCCTAAACCAGTGTAACCCTAATCCTCAAATTAATTCTAATTCTCACCCCAAACCCATACTTTAAACCTATCCCTGAATTTATCCCTGAATCTGACCTGACCCTTACCCTGAACTTTGCCAAAACTTGACCCTGATCCGAATTTTGACCCTAAACAGAACCCTGGCCCTGACCCTAAACTGAACCCTGGCCCTGACCCTAAACCTGACCCTAATACTTTCACTGACACTGACCATAAACCTAACTCTGACCCAGACCGTGAGCCTGACCAGAACTCTAACCCTAAAGCTAAACTAAGTCAGGACCCTAATCATAACCCAGAATCTAAACATAAAGCAGGCCTTATTCTAACCATGACCATAATCCTGAACTGGACCCTAACCATAACACTGAACATGACACCAAACCTATCCCTGACCCTGACCCTTACTCTGAAACTAACCCTAACCCTGACACTGACTGTGAGCCTGACCATAAACCTAACCCTGAACCTAATCCTAACCCTGACCCCTACACTACGCCTAACGATAACCCTGCCCCTAACAATGTCTAACCCTAACCCTGAACCTAACTATAACCCTAAAATTAACCCGGTCCTAAAACTAACTGAAAACGCTGACCCTGACTCTGACTGTGAGCCTGACCATAAACCTAACCCTAAACCTAACCCTAACCCTAACCCTAACCCTAACCCTAACCCGTACCGTAACCCGTACCGTAACCCGTACCCTAACCCGTACCCTAACCCTAACCCGTACCCTAACCCTAACCCGTACCCTAACCCGTACCCTAACCCTAACCCGTACCCTAACCCGTACCCTAACCCTAACCCGTACCCTAACCCTAACCCGTACCCTAACCCTAACCCTAACCCTAACCCTAAGCCTAACCCTAAGCCTGACACAGTCCTAAGCCTGACCCTAACCCTAACCCTAACCCTGACCGTGACTGTGTTCCCGACCCTAACCGCAATCCTTAAGGTAACCCTATCCCTGATCTAATGCCAACCACGATCCTAAACCTAATGCTGAGGCTAAACATAAAACTAAACCCTACCCTAACCCAAAACCTAACCCTAACCTTAAGGCTGTCTAACCCTAACCGAACCATAACCCTACTTCTAAACCTAATCCTAACTCCAAACCCAAACCTTTCCCCTAATCTAATCCTGAAACTGAACCGTATATTGACCCCAATCCAAATCCTGACCCTGACCATAAACCGGACCCCGGCCCAGACCTTCACCAGATCCTGACCCTAAACCTAACCCTGACAATAGCACTGACCCAAAACTAACCCTGTCCTTGAGCTGAACGTGGACCCTAAACCAAAACCAGATCCTGACCCTAAACCTGACACTGGCTCTGAACTTCACCCTGACCCTGACCCAGACCCTGAACATAAACCTAAACCTGACCCTAACGGTGACCCTACACTGACCCTAACACTAACCCTGAAGCTGACTGTGATTCTGACCCTAACTGTAACCCTAAAGGTAACCCTGACCCTGACCCTGATATGGACCATGACACAAAACATAACAATGATTCTAACCCTACAACTAACCCATAAAACTAATGCAGACCCTGACCCTAAACCAGTGTAACCCTAATCCTCAAATTAATTCTAATTCTCACCCCAAACCCATACTTTAAACCTATCCCTGAATTTATCCCTGAATCTGACCTGACCCTTACCCTGAACTTTGCCAAAACTTGACCCTGATCCGAATTTTGACCCTAAACAGAACCCTGGCCCTGACCCTAAACTGAACCCTGGCCCTGACCCTAAACCTGACCCTAATACTTTCACTGACACTGACCATAAACCTAACTCTGACCCAGACCGTGAGCCTGACCAGAACTCTAACCCTAAAGCTAAACTAAGTCAGGACCCTAATCATAACCCAGAATCTAAACATAAAGCAGGCCTTATTCTAACCATGACCATAATCCTGAACTGGACCCTAACCATAACACTGAACATGACACCAAACCTATCCCTGACCCTGACCCTTACTCTGAAACTAACCCTAACCCTGACACTGACTGTGAGCCTGACCATAAACCTAACCCTGAACCTAACCCTAACCCTGACCCCTACACTACGCCTAACGATAACCCTGCCCCTAACAATGTCTAACCCTAACCCTGAACCTAACTATAACCCTAAAATTAACCCGGTCCTAAAACTAACTGAAAACGCTGACCCTGACTCTGACTGTGAGCCTGACCATAAACCTAACCCTAAACCTAAACCTAACCCTAACCCTAACCCTAACCCTAACCCGTACCCTAACCCTAACCCGTACCCTAACCCGTACCCTAACCCTAACCCGTACCCTAACCCGTACCCTAACCCTTACCCGTACCCTAACCCGTACCCTAACCCTAACCCGTACCCTAACCCTAACCCGTACCCTAACCCTAACCCGTACCCTAACCCTAACCCTAAGCCTAACCCTAACCCTAACCCTAACCCTAAGCCTGACACAGTCCTAAGCCTGACCCTAACCCTAACCCTAACCCTGACCGTGACTGTGTTCCCGACCCTAACCGCAATCCTTAAGGTAACCCTATCCCTGATCTAATGCCAACCACGATCCTAAACCTAATGCTGAGGCTAAACATAAAACTAAACCCTACCCTAACCCAAAACCTAACCCTAACCTTAAGGCTGTCTAACCCTAACCGAACCATAACCCTACTTCTAAACCTAATCCTAACTCCAAACCCAAACCTTTCCCCTAAATCTAATCCTGAAACTGAACCGTATATTGACCCCAATCCAAATCCTGACCCTGACCATAAACCGGACCCCGGCCCAGACCTTCACCAGATCCTGACCCTAAACCTAACCCTGACAATAGCACTGACCCAAAACTAACCCTGTCCTTGAGCTGAACGTGGACCCTAAACCAAAACCAGATCCTGACCCTAAACCTGACACTGGCTCTGAACTTCACCCTGACCCTGACCCAGACCCTGAACATAAACCTAAACCTGACCCTAACGGTGACCCTACACTGACCCTAACACTAACCCTGAAGCTGACTGTGATTCTGACCCTAACTGTAACCCTAAAGGTAACCCTGACCCTGACCCTGATATGGACCATGACACAAAACATAACAATGATTCTAACCCTACAACTAACCCATAAAACTAATGCAGACCCTGACCCTAAACCAGTGTAACCCTAATCCTCAAATTAATTCTAATTCTCACCCCAAACCCATACTTTAAACCTATCCCTGAATTTATCCCTGAATCTGACCTGACCCTTACCCTGAACTTTGCCAAAACTTGACCCTGATCCGAATTTTGACCCTAAACAGAACCCTGGCCCTGACCCTAAACTGAACCCTGGCCCTGACCCTAAACCTGACCCTAATACTTTCACTGACACTGACCATAAACCTAACTCTGACCCAGACCGTGAGCCTGACCAGAACTCTAACCCTAAAGCTAAACTAAGTCAGGACCCTAATCATAACCCAGAATCTAAACATAAAGCAGGCCTTATTCTAACCATGACCATAATCCTGAACTGGACCCTAACCATAACACTGAACATGACACCAAACCTATCCCTGACCCTGACCCTTACTCTGAAACTAACCCTAACCCTGACACTGACTGTGAGCCTGACCATAAACCTAACCCTGAACCTAACCCTAACCCTGACCCCTACACTACGCCTAACGATAACCCTGCCCCTAACAATGTCTAACCCTAACCCTGAACCTAACTATAACCCTAAAATTAACCCGGTCCTAAAACTAACTGAAAACGCTGACCCTGACTCTGACTGTGAGCCTGACCATAAACCTAACCCTAAACCTAAACCTAACCCTAACCCTAACCCTAACCCTAACCCTAACCCGTACCCTAACCCGTACCCTAACCCGTACCCTAACCCTAACCCGTACCCTAACCCGTACCCTAACCCTAACCCGTACCCTAACCCGTACCCTAACCCTAACCCGTACCCTAACCCTAACCCGTACCCTAACCCTAACCCTAACCCTAACCCTAACCCTAACCCTAAGCCTAACCCTAACCCTAACCCTAACCCTAAGCCTGACACAGTCCTAAGCCTGACCCTAACCCTAACCCTAACCCTGACCGTGACTGTGTTCCCGACCCTAACCGCAATCCTTAAGGTAACCCTATCCCTGATCTAATGCCAACCACGATCCTAAACCTAATGCTGAGGCTAAACATAAAACTAAACCCTACCCTAACCCAAAACCTAACCCTAACCTTAAGGCTGTCTAACCCTAACCGAACCATAACCCTACTTCTAAACCTAATCCTAACTCCAAACCCAAACCTTTCCCCTAAATCTAATCCTGAAACTGAACCGTATATTGACCCCAATCCAAATCCTGACCCTGACCATAAACCGGACCCCGGCCCAGACCTTCACCAGATCCTGACCCTAAACCTAACCCTGACAATAGCACTGACCCAAAACTAACCCTGTCCTTGAGCTGAACGTGGACCCTAAACCAAAACCAGATCCTGACCCTAAACCTGACACTGGCTCTGAACTTCACCCTGACCCTGACCCAGACCCTGAACATAAACCTAAACCTGACCCTAACGGTGACCCTACACTGACCCTAACACTAACCCTGAAGCTGACTGTGATTCTGACCCTAACTGTAACCCTAAAGGTAACCCTGACCCTGACCCTGATATGGACCATGACACAAAACATAACAATGATTCTAACCCTACAACTAACCCATAAAACTAATGCAGACCCTGACCCTAAACCAGTGTAACCCTAATCCTCAAATTAATTCTAATTCTCACCCCAAACCCATACTTTAAACCTATCCCTGAATTTATCCCTGAATCTGACCTGACCCTTACCCTGAACTTTGCCAAAACTTGACCCTGATCCGAATTTTGACCCTAAACAGAACCCTGGCCCTGACCCTAAACTGAACCCTGGCCCTGACCCTAAACCTGACCCTAATACTTTCACTGACACTGACCATAAACCTAACTCTGACCCAGACCGTGAGCCTGACCAGAACTCTAACCCTAAAGCTAAACTAAGTCAGGACCCTAATCATAACCCAGAATCTAAACATAAAGCAGGCCTTATTCTAACCATGACCATAATCCTGAACTGGACCCTAACCATAACACTGAACATGACACCAAACCTATCCCTGACCCTGACCCTTACTCTGAAACTAACCCTAACCCTGACACTGACTGTGAGCCTGACCATAAACCTAACCCTGAACCTAACCCTAACCCTGACCCCTACACTACGCCTAACGATAACCCTGCCCCTAACAATGTCTAACCCTAACCCTGAACCTAACTATAACCCTAAAATTAACCCGGTCCTAAAACTAACTGAAAACGCTGACCCTGACTCTGACTGTGAGCCTGACCATAAACCTAACCCTAAACCTAAACCTAAACCTAACCCTAACCCTAACCCTAACCCGTACCCTAACCCGTACCCTAACCCGTACCCTAACCCGTACCCTAACCCTAACCCGTACCCTAACCCGTACCCTAACCCTAACCCGTACCCTAACCCGTACCCTAACCCTAACCCGTACCCTAACCCTAACCCGTACCCTAACCCTAACCCGTACCCTAACCCTAACCCTAACCCTAAGCCTAACCCTAACCCTAACCCTAAGCCTGACACAGTCCTAAGCCTGACCCTAACCCTAACCCTAACCCTGACCGTGACTGTGTTCCCGACCCTAACCGCAATCCTTAAGGTAACCCTATCCCTGATCTAATGCCAACCACGATCCTAAACCTAATGCTGAGGCTAAACATAAAACTAAACCCTACCCTAACCCAAAACCTAACCCTAACCTTAAGGCTGTCTAACCCTAACCGAACCATAACCCTACTTCTAAACCTAATCCTAACTCCAAACCCAAACCTTTCCCCTAAATCTAATCCTGAAACTGAACCGTATATTGACCCCAATCCAAATCCTGACCCTGACCATAAACCGGACCCCGGCCCAGACCTTCACCAGATGCTGACCCTAAACCTAACCCTGACAATAGCACTGACCCAAAACTAACCCTGTCCTTGAGCTGAACGTGGACCCTAAACCAAAACCAGATCCTGACCCTAAACCTGACACTGGCTCTGAACTTCACCCTGACCCTGACCCAGACCCTGAACATAAACCTAAACCTGACCCTAACGGTGACCCTACACTGACCCTAACACTAACCCTGAAGCTGACTGTGATTCTGACCCTAACTGTAACCCTAAAGGTAACCCTGACCCTGACCCTGATATGGACCATGACACAAAACATAACAATGATTCTAACCCTACAACTAACCCATAAAACTAATGCAGACCCTGACCCTAAACCAGTGTAACCCTAATCCTCAAATTAATTCTAATTCTCACCCCAAACCCATACTTTAAACCTATCCCTGAATTTATCCCTGAATCTGACCTGACCCTTACCCTGAACTTTGCCAAAACTTGACCCTGATCCGAATTTTGACCCTAAACAGAACCCTGGCCCTGACCCTAAACTGAACCCTGGCCCTGACCCTAAACCTGACCCTAATACTTTCACTGACACTGACCATAAACCTAACTCTGACCCAGACCGTGAGCCTGACCAGAACTCTAACCCTAAAGCTAAACTAAGTCAGGACCCTAATCATAACCCAGAATCTAAACATAAAGCAGGCCTTATTCTAACCATGACCATAATCCTGAACTGGACCCTAACCATAACACTGAACATGACACCAAACCTATCCCTGACCCTGACCCTTACTCTGAAACTAACCCTAACCCTGACACTGACTGTGAGCCTGACCATAAACCTAACCCTGAACCTAAACCTAACCCTGACCCCTACACTACGCCTAACGATAACCCTGCCCCTAACAATGTCTAACCCTAACCCTGAACCTAACTATAACCCTAAAATTAACCCGGTCCTAAAACTAACTGAAAACACTGACCCTGACTCTGACTGTGAGCCTGACCATAAACCTAACCCTAAACCTAAACCTAACCCTAACCCTAACCCTAACCCTAACCCTAACCCGTACCCTAACCCGTACCCTAACCCGTACCCTAACCCTAACCCGTACCCTAACCCGTACCCTAACCCTAACCCGTACCCTAACCCGTACCCTAACCCTAACCCGTACCCTAACCCTAACCCGTACCCTAACCCTAACCCGTACCCTAACCCTAACCCTAACACTAAGCCTAACCCTAACCCTAACCCTAAGCCTGACACAGTCCTAAGCCTGACCCTAACCCTAACCCTAACCCTGACCGTGACTGTGTTCCCGACCCTAACCGCAATCCTTAAGGTAACCCTATCCCTGATCTAATGCCAACCACGATCCTAAACCTAATGCTGAGGCTAAACATAAAACTAAACCCTACCCTAACCCAAAACCTAACCCTAACCTTAAGGCTGTCTAACCCTAACCGAACCATAACCCTACTTCTAAACCTAATCCTAACTCCAAACCCAAACCTTTCCCCTAAATCTAATCCTGAAACTGAACCGTATATTGACCCCAATCCAAATCCTGACCCTGACCATAAACCGGACCCCGGCCCAGACCTTCACCAGATGCTGACCCTAAACCTAACCCTGACAATAGCACTGACCCAAAACTAACCCTGTCCTTGAGCTGAACGTGGACCCTAAACCAAAACCAGATCCTGACCCTAAACCTGACACTGGCTCTGAACTTCACCCTGACCCTGACCCAGACCCTGAACATAAACCTAAACCTGACCCTAACGGTGACCCTACACTGACCCTAACACTAACCCTGAAGCTGACTGTGATTCTGACCCTAACTGTAACCCTAAAGGTAACCCTGACCCTGACCCTGATATGGACCATGACACAAAACATAACAATGATTCTAACCCTACAACTAACCCATAAAACTAATGCAGACCCTGACCCTAAACCAGTGTAACCCTAATCCTCAAATTAATTCTAATTCTCACCCCAAACCCATACTTTAAACCTATCCCTGAATTTATCCCTGAATCTGACCTGACCCTTACCCTGAACTTTGCCAAAACTTGACCCTGATCCGAATTTTGACCCTAAACAGAACCCTGGCCCTGACCCTAAACTGAACCCTGGCCCTGACCCTAAACCTGACCCTAATACTTTCACTGACACTGACCATAAACCTAACTCTGACCCAGACCGTGAGCCTGACCAGAACTCTAACCCTAAAGCTAAACTAAGTCAGGACCCTAATCATAACCCAGAATCTAAACATAAAGCAGGCCTTATTCTAACCATGACCATAATCCTGAACTGGACCCTAACCATAACACTGAACATGACACCAAACCTATCCCTGACCCTGACCCTTACTCTGAAACTAACCCTAACCCTGACACTGACTGTGAGCCTGACCATAAACCTAACCCTGAACCTAACCCTAACCCTGACCCCTACACTACGCCTAACGATAACCCTGCCCCTAACAATGTCTAACCCTAACCCTGAACCTAACTATAACCCTAAAATTAACCCGGTCCTAAAACTAACTGAAAACACTGACCCTGACTCTGACTGTGAGCCTGACCATAAACCTAACCCTAAACCTAAACCTAACCCTAACCCTAACCCTAACCCTAACCCTAACCCGTACCCTAACCCGTACCCTAACCCGTACCCTAACCCTAACCCGTACCCTAACCCGTACCCTAACCCTAACCCGTACCCTAACCCGTACCCTAACCCTAACCCGTACCCTAACCCTAACCCGTACCCTAACCCTAACCCTAAGCCTAACCCTAACCCTAACCCTAAGCCTGACACAGTCCTAAGCCTGACCCTAACCCTAACCCTAACCCTGACCGTGACTGTGTTCCCGACCCTAACCGCAATCCTTAAGGTAACCCTATCCCTGATCTAATGCCAACCACGATCCTAAACCTAATGCTGAGGCTAAACATAAAACTAAACCCTACCCTAACCCAAAACCTAACCCTAACCTTAAGGCTGTCTAACCCTAACCGAACCATAACCCTACTTCTAAACCTAATCCTAACTCCAAACCCAAACCTTTCCCCTAAATCTAATCCTGAAACTGAACCGTATATTGACCCCAATCCAAATCCTGACCCTGACCATAAACCGGACCCCGGCCCAGACCTTCACCAGATCCTGACCCTAAACCTAACCCTGACAATAGCACTGACCCAAAACTAACCCTGTCCTTGAGCTGAACGTGGACCCTAAACCAAAACCAGATCCTGACCCTAAACCTGACACTGGCTCTGAACTTCACCCTGACCCTGACCCAGACCCTGAACATAAACCTAAACCTGACCCTAACGGTGACCCTACACTGACCCTAACACTAACCCTGAAGCTGACTGTGATTCTGACCCTAACTGTAACCCTAAAGGTAACCCTGACCCTGACCCTGATATGGACCATGACACAAAACATAACAATGATTCTAACCCTACAACTAACCCATAAAACTAATGCAGACCCTGACCCTAAACCAGTGTAACCCTAATCCTCAAATTAATTCTAATTCTCACCCCAAACCCATACTTTAAACCTATCCCTGAATTTATCCCTGAATCTGACCTGACCCTTACCCTGAACATTGCCAAAACTTGACCCTGATCCGAATTTTGACCCTAAACAGAACCCTGGCCCTGACCCTAAACTGAACCCTGGCCCTGACCCTAAACCTGACCCTAATACTTTCACTGACACTGACCATAAACCTAACTCTGACCCAGACCGTGAGCCTGACCAGAACTCTAACCCTAAAGCTAAACTAAGTCAGGACCCTAATCATAACCCAGAATCTAAACATAAAGCAGGCCTTATTCTAACCATGACCATAATCCTGAACTGGACCCTAACCATAACACTGAACATGACACCAAACCTATCCCTGACCCTGACCCTTACTCTGAAACTAACCCTAACCCTGACACTGACTGTGAGCCTGACCATAAACCTAACCCTGAACCTAACCCTAACCCTGACCCCTACACTACGCCTAACGATAACCCTGCCCCTAACAATGTCTAACCCTAACCCTGAACCTAACTATAACCCTAAAATTAACCCGGTCCTAAAACTAACTGAAAACGCTGACACTGACTCTGACTGTGAGCCTGACCATAAACCTAACCCTAAACCTAAACCTAACCCTAACCCTAACCCTAACCCTAACCCTAACCCGTACCCTAACCCGTACCCTAACCCGTACCCTAACCCTAACCCGTACCCTAACCCGTACCCTAACCCTAACCCGTACCCTAACCCGTACCCTAACCCTAACCCGTACCCTAACCCTAACCCGTACCCTAACCCTAACCCTAACCCTAACCCTAACCCTAACCCTAAGCCTAACCCTAACCCTAACCCTAACCCTAAGCCTGACACAGTCCTAAGCCTGACCCTAACCCTAACCCTAACCCTGACCGTGACTGTGTTCCCGACCCTAACCGCAATCCTTAAGGTAACCCTATCCCTGATCTAATGCCAACCACGATCCTAAACCTAATGCTGAGGCTAAACATAAAACTAAACCCTACCCTAACCCAAAACCTAACCCTAACCTTAAGGCTGTCTAACCCTAACCGAACCATAACCCTACTTCTAAACCTAATCCTAACTCCAAACCCAAACCTTTCCCCTAAATCTAATCCTGAAACTGAACCGTATATTGACCCCAATCCAAATCCTGACCCTGACCATAAACCGGACCCCGGCCCAGACCTTCACCAGATGCTGACCCTAAACCTAACCCTGACAATAGCACTGACCCAAAACTAACCCTGTCCTTGAGCTGAACGTGGACCCTAAACCAAAACCAGATCCTGACCCTAAACCTGACACTGGCTCTGAACTTCACCCTGACCCTGACCCAGACCCTGAACATAAACCTAAACCTGACCCTAACGGTGACCCTACACTGACCCTAACACTAACCCTGAAGCTGACTGTGATTCTGACCCTAACTGTAACCCTAAAGGTAACCCTGACCCTGACCCTGATATGGACCATGACACAAAACATAACAATGATTCTAACCCTACAACTAACCCATAAAACTAATGCAGACCCTGACCCTAAACCAGTGTAACCCTAATCCTCAAATTAATTCTAATTCTCACCCCAAACCCATACTTTAAACCTATCCCTGAATTTATCCCTGAATCTGACCTGACCCTTACCCTGAACTTTGCCAAAACTTGACCCTGATCCGAATTTTGACCCTAAACAGAACCCTGGCCCTGACCCTAAACTGAACCCTGGCCCTGACCCTAAACCTGACCCTAATACTTTCACTGACACTGACCATAAACCTAACTCTGACCCAGACCGTGAGCCTGACCAGAACTCTAACCCTAAAGCTAAACTAAGTCAGGACCCTAATCATAACCCAGAATCTAAACATAAAGCAGGCCTTATTCTAACCATGACCATAATCCTGAACTGGACCCTAACCATAACACTGAACATGACACCAAACCTATCCCTGACCCTGACCCTTACTCTGAAACTAACCCTAACCCTGACACTGACTGTGAGCCTGACCATAAACCTAACCCTGAACCTAACCCTAACCCTGACCCCTACACTACGCCTAACGATAACCCTGCCCCTAACAATGTCTAACCCTAACCCTGAACCTAACTATAACCCTAAAATTAACCCGGTCCTAAAACTAACTGAAAACGCTGACCCTGACTCTGACTGTGAGCCTGACCATAAACCTAACCCTAAACCTAAACCTAACCCTAACCCTAACCCTAACCCTAACCCTAACCCGTACCCTAACCCGTACCCTAACCCGTACCCTAACCCTAACCCGTACCCTAACCCGTACCCTAACCCTAACCCGTACCCTAACCCGTACCCTAACCCTAACCCGTACCCTAACCCTAACCCGTACCCTAACCCTAACCCTAACCCTAACCCTAACCCTAAGCCTAACCCTAACCCTAACCCTAACCCTAAGCCTGACACAGTCCTAAGCCTGACCCTAACCCTAACCCTAACCCTGACCGTGACTGTGTTCCCGACCCTAACCGCAATCCTTAAGGTAACCCTATCCCTGATCTAATGCCAACCACGATCCTAAACCTAATGCTGAGGCTAAACATAAAACTAAACCCTACCCTAACCCAAAACCTAACCCTAACCTTAAGGCTGTCTAACCCTAACCGAACCATAACCCTACTTCTAAACCTAATCCTAACTCCAAACCCAAACCTTTCCCCTAAATCTAATCCTGAAACTGAACCGTATATTGACCCCAATCCAAATCCTGACCCTGACCATAAACCGGACCCCGGCCCAGACCTTCACCAGATCCTGACCCTAAACCTAACCCTGACAATAGCACTGACCCAAAACTAACCCTGTCCTTGAGCTGAACGTGGACCCTAAACCAAAACCAGATCCTGACCCTAAACCTGACACTGGCTCTGAACTTCACCCTGACCCTGACCCAGACCCTGAACATAAACCTAAACCTGACCCTAACGGTGACCCTACACTGACCCTAACACTAACCCTGAAGCTGACTGTGATTCTGACCCTAACTGTAACCCTAAAGGTAACCCTGACCCTGACCCTGATATGGACCATGACACAAAACATAACAATGATTCTAACCCTACAACTAACCCATAAAACTAATGCAGACCCTGACCCTAAACCAGTGTAACCCTAATCCTCAAATTAATTCTAATTCTCACCCCAAACCCATACTTTAAACCTATCCCTGAATTTATCCCTGAATCTGACCTGACCCTTACCCTGAACTTTGCCAAAACTTGACCCTGATCCGAATTTTGACCCTAAACAGAACCCTGGCCCTGACCCTAAACTGAACCCTGGCCCTGACCCTAAACCTGACCCTAATACTTTCACTGACACTGACCATAAACCTAACTCTGACCCAGACCGTGAGCCTGACCAGAACTCTAACCCTAAAGCTAAACTAAGTCAGGACCCTAATCATAACCCAGAATCTAAACATAAAGCAGGCCTTATTCTAACCATGACCATAATCCTGAACTGGACCCTAACCATAACACTGAACATGACACCAAACCTATCCCTGACCCTGACCCTTACTCTGAAACTAACCCTAACCCTGACACTGACTGTGAGCCTGACCATAAACCTAACCCTGAACCTAACCCTAACCCTGACCCCTACACTACGCCTAACGATAACCCTGCCCCTAACAATGTCTAACCCTAACCCTGAACCTAACTATAACCCTAAAATTAACCCGGTCCTAAAACTAACTGAAAACGCTGACCCTGACTCTGACTGTGAGCCTGACCATAAACCTAACCCTAAACCTAAACCTAACCCTAACCCTAACCCTAACCCTAACCCGTACCCTAACCGTAACCCGTACCCTAACCCTAACCCTAACCCTAAGCCTAACCCTAACCCTAACCCTAACCCTAGGCCTGACACAGTCCTAAGCCTGACCCTAACCCTAACCCTAACCCTGACCGTGACTGTGTTCCCGACCCTAACCGCAATCCTTAAGGTAACCCTATCCCTGATCTAATGCCAACCACGATCCTAAACCTAATGCTGAGGCTAAACATAAAACTAAACCCTACCCTAACCCAAAACCTAACCCTAACCTTAAGGCTGTCTAACCCTAACCGAACCATAACCCTACTTCTAAACCTAATCCTAACTCCAAACCCAAACCTTTCCCCTAAATCTAATCCTGAAACTGAACCGTATATTGACCCCAATCCAAATCCTGACCCTGACCATAAACCGGACCCCGGCCCAGACCTTCACCAGATCCTGACCCTAAACCTAACCCTGACAATAGCACTGACCCAAAACTAACCCTGTCCTTGAGCTGAACGTGGACCCTAAACCAAAACCAGATCCTGACCCTAAACCTGACACTGGCTCTGAACTTCACCCTGACCCTGACCCAGACCCTGAACATAAACCTAAACCTGACCCTAACGGTGACCCTACACTGACCCTAACACTAACCCTGAAGCTGACTGTGATTCTGACCCTAACTGTAACCCTAAAGGTAACCCTGACCCTGACCCTGATATGGACCATGACACAAAACATAACAATGATTCTAACCCTACAACTAACCCATAAAACTAATGCAGACCCTGACCCTAAACCAGTGTAACCCTAATCCTCAAATTAATTCTAATTCTCACCCCAAACCCATACTTTAAACCTATCCCTGAATTTATCCCTGAATCTGACCTGACCCTTACCCTGAACTTTGCCAAAACTTGACCCTGATCCGAATTTTGACCCTAAACAGAACCCTGGCCCTGACCCTAAACTGAACCCTGGCCCTGACCCTAAACCTGACCCTAATACTTTCACTGACACTGACCATAAACCTAACTCTGACCCAGACCGTGAGCCTGACCAGAACTCTAACCCTAAAGCTAAACTAAGTCAGGACCCTAATCATAACCCAGAATCTAAACATAAAGCAGGCCTTATTCTAACCATGACCATAATCCTGAACTGGACCCTAACCATAACACTGAACATGACACCAAACCTATCCCTGACCCTGACCCTTACTCTGAAACTAACCCTAACCCTGACACTGACTGTGAGCCTGACCATAAACCTAACCCTGAACCTAACACTAACCCTGACCCCTACACTACGCCTAACGATAACCCTGCCCCTAACAATGTCTAACCCTAACCCTGAACCTAACTATAACCCTAAAATTAACCCGGTCCTAAAACTAACTGAAAACGCTGACCCTGACTCTGACTGTGAGCCTGACCATAAACCTAACCCTAAACCTAAACCTAACCCTAACCCTAACCCTAACCCTATCCCTAACCCTAACCCGTACCCTAACCCGTACCCTAACCCGTACCCTAACCCTAACCCGTACCCTAACCCGTACCCTAACCCTAACCCGTACCCTAACCCGTACCCTAACCCTAACCCGTACCCTAACCCTAACCCGTACCCTAACCCTAACCCGTACCCTAACCCTAACCCTAACCCTAAGCCTAACCCTAACCCTAACCCTAACCCTAAGCCTGACACAGTCCTAAGCCTGACCCTAACCCTAACCCTAACCCTGACCGTGACTGTGTTCCCGACCCTAACCGCAATCCTTAAGGTAACCCTATCCCTGATCTAATGCCAACCACGATCCTAAACCTAATGCTGAGGCTAAACATAAAACTAAACCCTACCCTAACCCAAAACCTAACCCTAACCTTAAGGCTGTCTAACCCTAACCGAACCATAACCCTACTTCTAAACCTAATCCTAACTCCAAACCCAAACCTTTCCCCTAAATCTAATCCTGAAACTGAACCGTATATTGACCCCAATCCAAATCCTGACCCTGACCATAAACCGGACCCCGGCCCAGACCTTCACCAGATCCTGACCCTAAACCTAACCCTGACAATAGCACTGACCCAAAACTAACCCTGTCCTTGAGCTGAACGTGGACCCTAAACCAAAACCAGATCCTGACCCTAAACCTGACACTGGCTCTGAACTTCACCCTGACCCTGACCCAGACCCTGAACATAAACCTAAACCTGACCCTAACGGTGACCCTACACTGACCCTAACACTAACCCTGAAGCTGACTGTGATTCTGACCCTAACTGTAACCCTAAAGGTAACCCTGACCCTGACCCTGATATGGACCATGACACAAAACATAACAATGATTCTAACCCTACAACTAACCCATAAAACTAATGCAGACCCTGACCCTATACCAGTGTAACCCTAATCCTCAAATTAATTCTAATTCTCACCCCAAACCCATACTTTAAACCTATCCCTGAATTTATCCCTGAATCTGACCTGACCCTTACCCTGAACTTTGCCAAAACTTGACCCTGATCCGAATTTTGACCCTAAACAGAACCCTGGCCCTGACCCTAAACTGAACCCTGGCCCTGACCCTAAACCTGACCCTAATACTTTCACTGACACTGACCATAAACCTAACTCTGACCCAGACCGTGAGCCTGACCAGAACTCTAACCCTAAAGCTAAACTAAGTCAGGACCCTAATCATAACCCAGAATCTAAACATAAAGCAGGCCTTATTCTAACCATGACCATAATCCTGAACTGGACCCTAACCATAACACTGAACATGACACCAAACCTATCCCTGACCCTGACCCTTACTCTGAAACTAACCCTAACCCTGACACTGACTGTGAGCCTGACCATAAACCTAACCCTGAACCTAACCCTAACCCTGACCCCTACACTACGCCTAACGATAACCCTGCCCCTAACAATGTCTAACCCTAACCCTGAACCTAACTATAACCCTAAAATTAACCCGGTCCTAAAACTAACTGAAAACGCTGACCCTGACTCTGACTGTGAGCATGACCATAAACCTAACCCTAAACCTAAACCTAACCCTAACCCTAACCCTAACCCTAACCCTAACCCGTACCCTAACCCGTACCCTAACCCGTAACCTAACCCTAACCCGTACCCTAACCCGTACCCTAACCCTAACCCGTACCCTAACCCTAACCCGTACCCTAACCCTAACCCTAACCCTAACCCTAACCCTAAGCCTAACCCTAACCCTAACCCTAACCCTAAGCCTGACACAGTCCTAAGCCTGACCCTAACCCTAACCCTAACCCTGACCGTGACTGTGTTCCCGACCCTAACCGCAATCCTTAAGGTAACCCTATCCCTGATCTAATGCCAACCACGATCCTAAACCTAATGCTGAGGCTAAACATAAAACTAAACCCTACCCTAACCCAAAACCTAACCCTAACCTTAAGGCTGTCTAACCCTAACCGAACCATAACCCTACTTCTAAACCTAATCCTAACTCCAAACCCAAACCTTTCCCCTAAATCTAATCCTGAAACTGAACCGTATATTGACCCCAATCCAAATCCTGACCCTGACCATAAACCGGACCCCGGCCCAGACCTTCACCAGATCCTGACCCTAAACCTAACCCTGACAATAGCACTGACCCAAAACTAACCCTGTCCTTGAGCTGAACGTGGACCCTAAACCAAAACCAGATCCTGACCCTAAACCTGACACTGGCTCTGAACTTCACCCTGACCCTGACCCAGACCCTGAACATAAACCTAAACCTGACCCTAACGGTGACCCTACACTGACCCTAACACTAACCCTGAAGCTGACTGTGATTCTGACCCTAACTGTAACCCTAAAGGTAACCCTGACCCTGACCCTGATATGGACCATGACACAAAACATAACAATGATTCTAACCCTACAACTAACCCATAAAACTAATGCAGACCCTGACCCTAAACCAGTGTAACCCTAATCCTCAAATTAATTCTAATTCTCACCCCAAACCCATACTTTAAACCTATCCCTGAATTTATCCCTGAATCTGACCTGACCCTTACCCTGAACTTTGCCAAAACTTGACCCTGATCCGAATTTTGACCCTAAACAGAACCCTGGCCCTGACCCTAAACTGAACCCTGGCCCTGACCCTAAACCTGACCCTAATACTTTCACTGACACTGACCATAAACCTAACTCTGACCCAGACCGTGAGCCTGACCAGAACTCTAACCCTAAAGCTAAACTAAGTCAGGACCCTAATCATAACCCAGAATCTAAACATAAAGCAGGCCTTATTCTAACCATGACCATAATCCTGAACTGGACCCTAACCATAACACTGAACATGACACCAAACCTATCCCTGACCCTGACCCTTACTCTGAAACTAACCCTAACCCTGACACTGACTGTGAGCCTGACCATAAACCTAACCCTGAACCTAACCCTAACCCTGACCCCTACACTACGCCTAACGATAACCCTGCCCCTAACAATGTCTAACCCTAACCCTGAACCTAACTATAACCCTAAAATTAACCCGGTCCTAAAACTAACTGAAAACGCTGACCCTGACTCTGACTGTGAGCCTGACCATAAACCTAACCCTAAACCTAAACCTAACCCTAACCCTAACCCTAACCCTAACCCTAACCCGTACCCTAACCCGTACCATAACCCTAACCCGTACCCTAACCCGTACCCTAACCCTAACCCGTACCCTAACCCGTACCCTAACCCTAACCCGTACCCTAACCCTAACCCGTACCCTAACCCTAACCCTAACCCTAACCCGTACCCTAACCCTAACCCTAAGCCTAACCCTAACCCTAAGCCTGACACAGTCCTAAGCCTGACCCTAACCCTAACCCTAACCCTGACCGTGACTGTGTTCCCGACCCTAACCGCAATCCTTAAGGTAACCCTATCCCTGATCTAATGCCAACCACGATCCTAAACCTAATGCTGAGGCTAAACATAAAACTAAACCCTACCCTAACCCAAAACCTAACCCTAACCTTAAGGCTGTCTAACCCTAACCGAACCATAACCCTACTTCTAAACCTAATCCTAACTCCAAACCCAAACCTTTCCCCTAAATCTAATCCTGAAACTGAACCGTATATTGACCCCAATCCAAATCCTGACCCTGACCATAAACCGGACCCCGGCCCAGACCTTCACCAGATCCTGACCCTAAACCTAACCCTGACAATAGCACTGACCCAAAACTAACCCTGTCCTTGAGCTGAACGTGGACCCTAAACCAAAACCAGATCCTGACCCTAAACCTGACACTGGCTCTGAACTTCACCCTGACCCTGACCCAGACCCTGAACATAAACCTAAACCTGACCCTAACGGTGACCCTACACTGACACTAACACTAACCCTGAAGCTGACTGTGATTCTGACCCTAACTGTAACCCTAAAGGTAACCCTGACCCTGACCCTGATATGGACCATGACACAAAACATAACAATGATTCTAACCCTACAACTAACCCATAAAACTAATGCAGACCCTGACCCTAAACCAGTGTAACCCTAATCCTCAAATTAATTCTAATTCCCACCCCAAACCCATACTTTAAACCTATCCCTGAATTTATCCCTGAATCTGACCTGACCCTTACCCTGAACTTTGCCAAAACTTGACCCTGATCCGAATTTTGACCCTAAACAGAACCCTGGCCCTGACCCTAAACTGAACCCTGGCCCTGACCCTAAACCTGACCCTAATACTTTCACTGACACTGACCATAAACCTAACTCTGACCCAGACCGTGAGCCTGACCAGAACTCTAACCCTAAAGCTAAACTAAGTCAGGACCCTAATCATAACCCAGAATCTAAACATAAAGCAGGCCTTATTCTAACCATGACCATAATCCTGAACTGGACCCTAACCATAACACTGAACATGACACCAAACCTATCCCTGACCCTGACCCTTACTCTGAAACTAACCCTAACCCTGACACTGACTGTGAGCCTGACCATAAACCTAACCCTGAACCTAACCCTAACCCTGACCCCTACACTACGCCTAACGATAACCCTGCCCCTAACAATGTCTAACCCTAACCCTGAACCTAACTATAACCCTAAAATTAACCCGGTCCTAAAACTAACTGAAAACGCTGACCCTGACTCTGACTGTGAGCCTGACCATAAACCTAACCCTAAACCTAAACCTAACCCTAACCCTAACCCTAACCCGTACCCTAACCCGTACCCTAACCCGTACCCTAACCCTAACCCGTACCCTAACCCGTACCCTAACCCTAACCCGTACCCTAACCCTAACCCGTACCCTAACCCTAACCCTAACCCTAACCCTAACCCTAAGCCTAACCCTAACCCTAACCCTAACCCTAAGCCTGACACAGTCCTAAGCCTGACCCTAACCCTAACCCTAACCCTGACCGTGACTGTGTTCCCGACCCTAACCGCAATCCTTAAGGTAACCCTATCCCTGATCTAATGCCAACCACGATCCTAAACCTAATGCTGAGGCTAAACATAAAACTAAACCCTACCCTAACCCAAAACCTAACCCTAACCTTAAGGCTGTCTAACCCTAACCGAACCATAACCCTACTTCTAAACCTAATCCTAACTCCAAACCCAAACCTTTCCCCTAAATCTAATCCTGAAACTGAACCGTATATTGACCCCAATCCAAATCCTGACCCTGACCATAAACCGGACCCCGGCCCAGACCTTCACCAGATCCTGACCCTAAACCTAACCCTGACAATAGCACTGACCCAAAACTAACCCTGTCCTTGAGCTGAACGTGGACCCTAAACCAAAACCAGATCCTGACCCTAAACCTGACACTGGCTCTGAACTTCACCCTGACCCTGACCCAGACCCTGAACATAAACCTAAACCTGACCCTAACGGTGACCCTACACTGACCCTAACACTAACCCTGAAGCTGACTGTGATTCTGACCCTAACTGTAACCCTAAAGGTAACCCTGACCCTGACCCTGATATGGACCATGACACAAAACATAACAATGATTCTAACCCTACAACTAACCCATAAAACTAATGCAGACCCTGACCCTAAACCAGTGTAACCCTAATCCTCAAATTAATTCTAATTCTCACCCCAAACCCATACTTTAAACCTATCCCTGAATTTATCCCTGAATCTGACCTGACCCTTACCCTGAACTTTGCCAAAACTTGACCCTGATCCGAATTTTGACCCTAAACAGAACCCTGGCCCTGACCCTAAACCTGACCCTAATACTTTCACTGACACTGACCATAAACCTAACTCTGACCCAGACCGTGAGCCTGACCAGAACTCTAACCCTAAAGCTAAACTAAGTCAGGACCCTAATCATAACCCAGAATCTAAACATAAAGCAGGCCTTATTCTAACCATGACCATAATCCTGAACTGGACCCTAACCATAACACTGAACATGACACCAAACCTATCCCTGACCCTGACCCTTACTCTGAAACTAACCCTAACCCTGACACTGACTGTGAGCCTGACCATAAACCTAACCCTGAACCTAACACTAACCCTGACCCCTACACTACGCCTAACGATAACCCTGCCCCTAACAATGTCTAACCCTAACCCTGAACCTAACTATAACCCTAAAATTAACCCGGTCCTAAAACTAACTGAAAACGCTGACCCTGACTCTGACTGTGAGCCTGACCATAAACCTAACCCTAAACCTAAACCTAACCCTAACCCTAACCCTAACCCTATCCCTAACCCTAACCCGTACCCTAACCCGTACCCTAACCCGTACCCTAACCCTAACCCGTACCCTAACCCGTACCCTAACCCTAACCCGTACCCTAACCCGTACCCTAACCCTAACCCGTACCCTAACCCTAACCCGTACCCTAACCCTAACCCGTACCCTAACCCTAACCCTAACCCTAAGCCTAACCCTAACCCTAACCCTAACCCTAAGCCTGACACAGTCCTAAGCCTGACCCTAACCCTAACCCTAACCCTGACCGTGACTGTGTTCCCGACCCTAACCGCAATCCTTAAGGTAACCCTATCCCTGATCTAATGCCAACCACGATCCTAAACCTAATGCTGAGGCTAAACATAAAACTAAACCCTACCCTAACCCAAAACCTAACCCTAACCTTAAGGCTGTCTAACCCTAACCGAACCATAACCCTACTTCTAAACCTAATCCTAACTCCAAACCCAAACCTTTCCCCTAAATCTAATCCTGAAACTGAACCGTATATTGACCCCAATCCAAATCCTGACCCTGACCATAAACCGGACCCCGGCCCAGACCTTCACCAGATCCTGACCCTAAACCTAACCCTGACAATAGCACTGACCCAAAACTAACCCTGTCCTTGAGCTGAACGTGGACCCTAAACCAAAACCAGATCCTGACCCTAAACCTGACACTGGCTCTGAACTTCACCCTGACCCTGACCCAGACCCTGAACATAAACCTAAACCTGACCCTAACGGTGACCCTACACTGACCCTAACACTAACCCTGAAGCTGACTGTGATTCTGACCCTAACTGTAACCCTAAAGGTAACCCTGACCCTGACCCTGATATGGACCATGACACAAAACATAACAATGATTCTAACCCTACAACTAACCCATAAAACTAATGCAGACCCTGACCCTATACCAGTGTAACCCTAATCCTCAAATTAATTCTAATTCTCACCCCAAACCCATACTTTAAACCTATCCCTGAATTTATCCCTGAATCTGACCTGACCCTTACCCTGAACTTTGCCAAAACTTGACCCTGATCCGAATTTTGACCCTAAACAGAACCCTGGCCCTGACCCTAAACTGAACCCTGGCCCTGACCCTAAACCTGACCCTAATACTTTCACTGACACTGACCATAAACCTAACTCTGACCCAGACCGTGAGCCTGACCAGAACTCTAACCCTAAAGCTAAACTAAGTCAGGACCCTAATCATAACCCAGAATCTAAACATAAAGCAGGCCTTATTCTAACCATGACCATAATCCTGAACTGGACCCTAACCATAACACTGAACATGACACCAAACCTATCCCTGACCCTGACCCTTACTCTGAAACTAACCCTAACCCTGACACTGACTGTGAGCCTGACCATAAACCTAACCCTGAACCTAACCCTAACCCTGACCCCTACACTACGCCTAACGATAACCCTGCCCCTAACAATGTCTAACCCTAACCCTGAACCTAACTATAACCCTAAAATTAACCCGGTCCTAAAACTAACTGAAAACGCTGACCCTGACTCTGACTGTGAGCATGACCATAAACCTAACCCTAAACCTAAACCTAACCCTAACCCTAACCCTAACCCTAACCCTAACCCGTACCCTAACCCGTACCCTAACCCGTAACCTAACCCTAACCCGTACCCTAACCCGTACCCTAACCCTAACCCGTACCCTAACCCTAACCCGTACCCTAACCCTAACCCTAACCCTAACCCTAACCCTAAGCCTAACCCTAACCCTAACCCTAACCCTAAGCCTGACACAGTCCTAAGCCTGACCCTAACCCTAACCCTAACCCTGACCGTGACTGTGTTCCCGACCCTAACCGCAATCCTTAAGGTAACCCTATCCCTGATCTAATGCCAACCACGATCCTAAACCTAATGCTGAGGCTAAACATAAAACTAAACCCTACCCTAACCCAAAACCTAACCCTAACCTTAAGGCTGTCTAACCCTAACCGAACCATAACCCTACTTCTAAACCTAATCCTAACTCCAAACCCAAACCTTTCCCCTAAATCTAATCCTGAAACTGAACCGTATATTGACCCCAATCCAAATCCTGACCCTGACCATAAACCGGACCCCGGCCCAGACCTTCACCAGATCCTGACCCTAAACCTAACCCTGACAATAGCACTGACCCAAAACTAACCCTGTCCTTGAGCTGAACGTGGACCCTAAACCAAAACCAGATCCTGACCCTAAACCTGACACTGGCTCTGAACTTCACCCTGACCCTGACCCAGACCCTGAACATAAACCTAAACCTGACCCTAACGGTGACCCTACACTGACCCTAACACTAACCCTGAAGCTGACTGTGATTCTGACCCTAACTGTAACCCTAAAGGTAACCCTGACCCTGACCCTGATATGGACCATGACACAAAACATAACAATGATTCTAACCCTACAACTAACCCATAAAACTAATGCAGACCCTGACCCTAAACCAGTGTAACCCTAATCCTCAAATTAATTCTAATTCTCACCCCAAACCCATACTTTAAACCTATCCCTGAATTTATCCCTGAATCTGACCTGACCCTTACCCTGAACTTTGCCAAAACTTGACCCTGATCCGAATTTTGACCCTAAACAGAACCCTGGCCCTGACCCTAAACTGAACCCTGGCCCTGACCCTAAACCTGACCCTAATACTTTCACTGACACTGACCATAAACCTAACTCTGACCCAGACCGTGAGCCTGACCAGAACTCTAACCCTAAAGCTAAACTAAGTCAGGACCCTAATCATAACCCAGAATCTAAACATAAAGCAGGCCTTATTCTAACCATGACCATAATCCTGAACTGGACCCTAACCATAACACTGAACATGACACCAAACCTATCCCTGACCCTGACCCTTACTCTGAAACTAACCCTAACCCTGACACTGACTGTGAGCCTGACCATAAACCTAACCCTGAACCTAACCCTAACCCTGACCCCTACACTACGCCTAACGATAACCCTGCCCCTAACAATGTCTAACCCTAACCCTGAACCTAACTATAACCCTAAAATTAACCCGGTCCTAAAACTAACTGAAAACGCTGACCCTGACTCTGACTGTGAGCCTGACCATAAACCTAACCCTAAACCTAAACCTAACCCTAACCCTAACCCTAACCCTAACCCTAACCCGTACCCTAACCCGTACCATAACCCTAACCCGTACCCTAACCCGTACCCTAACCCTAACCCGTACCCTAACCCGTACCCTAACCCTAACCCGTACCCTAACCCTAACCCGTACCCTAACCCTAACCCTAACCCTAACCCGTACCCTAACCCTAACCCTAAGCCTAACCCTAACCCTAAGCCTGACACAGTCCTAAGCCTGACCCTAACCCTAACCCTAACCCTGACCGTGACTGTGTTCCCGACCCTAACCGCAATCCTTAAGGTAACCCTATCCCTGATCTAATGCCAACCACGATCCTAAACCTAATGCTGAGGCTAAACATAAAACTAAACCCTACCCTAACCCAAAACCTAACCCTAACCTTAAGGCTGTCTAACCCTAACCGAACCATAACCCTACTTCTAAACCTAATCCTAACTCCAAACCCAAACCTTTCCCCTAAATCTAATCCTGAAACTGAACCGTATATTGACCCCAATCCAAATCCTGACCCTGACCATAAACCGGACCCCGGCCCAGACCTTCACCAGATCCTGACCCTAAACCTAACCCTGACAATAGCACTGACCCAAAACTAACCCTGTCCTTGAGCTGAACGTGGACCCTAAACCAAAACCAGATCCTGACCCTAAACCTGACACTGGCTCTGAACTTCACCCTGACCCTGACCCAGACCCTGAACATAAACCTAAACCTGACCCTAACGGTGACCCTACACTGACCCTAACACTAACCCTGAAGCTGACTGTGATTCTGACCCTAACTGTAACCCTAAAGGTAACCCTGACCCTGACCCTGATATGGACCATGACACAAAACATAACAATGATTCTAACCCTACAACTAACCCATAAAACTAATGCAGACCCTGACCCTAAACCAGTGTAACCCTAATCCTCAAATTAATTCTAATTCCCACCCCAAACCCATACTTTAAACCTATCCCTGAATTTATCCCTGAATCTGACCTGACCCTTACCCTGAACTTTGCCAAAACTTGACCCTGATCCGAATTTTGACCCTAAACAGAACCCTGGCCCTGACCCTAAACTGAACCCTGGCCCTGACCCTAAACCTGACCCTAATACTTTCACTGACACTGACCATAAACCTAACTCTGACCCAGACCGTGAGCCTGACCAGAACTCTAACCCTAAAGCTAAACTAAGTCAGGACCCTAATCATAACCCAGAATCTAAACATAAAGCAGGCCTTATTCTAACCATGACCATAATCCTGAACTGGACCCTAACCATAACACTGAACATGACACCAAACCTATCCCTGACCCTGACCCTTACTCTGAAACTAACCCTAACCCTGACACTGACTGTGAGCCTGACCATAAACCTAACCCTGAACCTAACCCTAACCCTGACCCCTACACTACGCCTAACGATAACCCTGCCCCTAACAATGTCTAACCCTAACCCTGAACCTAACTATAACCCTAAAATTAACCCGGTCCTAAAACTAACTGAAAACGCTGACCCTGACTCTGACTGTGAGCCTGACCATAAACCTAACCCTAAACCTAAACCTAACCCTAACCCTAACCCTAACCCGTACCCTAACCCGTACCCTAACCCGTACCCTAACCCTAACCCGTACCCTAACCCGTACCCTAACCCTAACCCGTACCCTAACCCTAACCCGTACCCTAACCCTAACCCTAACCCTAACCCTAACCCTAAGCCTAACCCTAACCCTAACCCTAACCCTAAGCCTGACACAGTCCTAAGCCTGACCCTAACCCTAACCCTAACCCTGACCGTGACTGTGTTCCCGACCCTAACCGCAATCCTTAAGGTAACCCTATCCCTGATCTAATGCCAACCACGATCCTAAACCTAATGCTGAGGCTAAACATAAAACTAAACCCTACCCTAACCCAAAACCTAACCCTAACCTTAAGGCTGTCTAACCCTAACCGAACCATAACCCTACTTCTAAACCTAATCCTAACTCCAAACCCAAACCTTTCCCCTAAATCTAATCCTGAAACTGAACCGTATATTGACCCCAATCCAAATCCTGACCCTGACCATAAACCGGACCCCGGCCCAGACCTTCACCAGATCCTGACCCTAAACCTAACCCTGACAATAGCACTGACCCAAAACTAACCCTGTCCTTGAGCTGAACGTGGACCCTAAACCAAAACCAGATCCTGACCCTAAACCTGACACTGGCTCTGAACTTCACCCTGACCCTGACCCAGACCCTGAACATAAACCTAAACCTGACCCTAACGGTGACCCTACACTGACCCTAACACTAACCCTGAAGCTGACTGTGATTCTGACCCTAACTGTAACCCTAAAGGTAACCCTGACCCTGACCCTGATATGGACCATGACACAAAACATAACAATGATTCTAACCCTACAACTAACCCATAAAACTAATGCAGACCCTGACCCTAAACCAGTGTAACCCTAATCCTCAAATTAATTCTAATTCTCACCCCAAACCCATACTTTAAACCTATCCCTGAATTTATCCCTGAATCTGACCTGACCCTTACCCTGAACTTTGCCAAAACTTGACCCTGATCCGAATTTTGACCCTAAACAGAACCCTGGCCCTGACCCTAAACCTGACCCTAATACTTTCACTGACACTGACCATAAACCTAACTCTGACCCAGACCGTGAGCCTGACCAGAACTCTAACCCTAAAGCTAAACTAAGTCAGGACCCTAATCATAACCCAGAATCTAAACATAAAGCAGGCCTTATTCTAACCATGACCATAATCCTGAACTGGACCCTAACCATAACACTGAACATGACACCAAACCTATCCCTGACCCTGACCCTTACTCTGAAACTAACCCTAACCCTGACACTGACTATGAGCCTGACCATAAACCTAACCCTGAACCTAACCCTAACCCTGACCCCTACACTACGCCTAACGATAACCCTGCCCCTAACAATGTCTAACCCTAACCCTGAACCTAACTATAACCCTAAAATTAACCCGGTCCTAAAACTAACTGAAAACGCTGACCCTGACTCTGACTGTGAGCCTGACCATAAACCTAACCCTAAACCTAAACCTAACACTAACCCTAACCCTAACCCTAACCCTAACCCGTACCCTAACCCGTACCCTAACCCGTACCCTAACCCTAACCCGTACCCTAACCCGTACCCTAACCCTAACCCGTACCCTAACCCGTACCCTAACCCTAACCCGTACCCTAACCCTAACCCGTACCCTAACCCTAACCCGTACCCTAACCCTAACCCTAACCCTAAGCCTAACCCTAACCCTAACCCTAACCCTAAGCCTGACACAGTCCTAAGCCTGACCCTAACCCTAACCCTAACCCTGACCGTGACTCTGTTCCCGACCCTAACCGCAATCCTTAAGGTAACCCTATCCCTGATCTAATGCCAACCACGATCCTAAACCTAATGCTGAGGCTAAACATAAAACTAAACCCTACCCTAACCCAAAACCTAACCCTAACCTTAAGGCTGTCTAACCCTAACCGAACCATAACCCTACTTCTAAACCTAATCCTAACTCCAAACCCAAACCTTTCCCCTAAATCTAATCCTGAAACTGAACCGTATATTGACCCCAATCCAAATCCTGACCCTGACCATAAACCGGACCCCGGCCCAGACCTTCACCAGATCCTGACCCTAAACCTAACCCTGACAATAGCACTGACCCAAAACTAACCCTGTCCTTGAGCTGAACGTGGACCCTAAACCAAAACCAGATCCTGACCCTAAACCTGACACTGGCTCTGAACTTCACCCTGACCCTGACCCAGACCCTGAACATAAACCTAAACCTGACCCTAACGGTGACCCTACACTGACCCTAACACTAACCCTGAAGCTGACTGTGATTCTGACCCTAACTGTAACCCTAAAGGTAACCCTGACCCTGACCCTGATATGGACCATGACACAAAACATAACAATGATTCTAACCCTACAACTAACCCATAAAACTAATGCAGACCCTGACCCTAAACCAGTGTAACCCTAATCCTCAAATTAATTCTAATTCTCACCCCAAACCCATACTTTAAACCTATCCCTGAATTTATCCCTGAATCTGACCTGACCCTTACCCTGAACTTTGCCAAAACTTGACCCTGATCCGAATTTTGACCCTAAACAGAACCCTGGCCCTGACCCTAAACTGAACCCTGGCCCTGACCCTAAACCTGACCCTAATACTTTCACTGACACTGACCATAAACCTAACTCTGACCCAGACCGTGAGCCTGACCAGAACTCTAACCCTAAAGCTAAACTAAGTCAGGAACCTAATCATAACCCAGAATCTAAACATAAAGCAGGCCTTATTCTAACCATGACCATAATCCTGAACTGGACCCTAACCATAACACTGAACATGACACCAAACCTATCCCTGACCCTGACCCTTACTCTGAAACTAACCCTAACCCTGACACTGACTGTGAGCCTGACCATAAACCTAACCCTGAACCTAACCCTAACCCTGACCCCTACACTACGCCTAACGATAACCCTGCCCCTAACAATGTCTAACCCTAACCCTGAACCTAACTATAACCCTAAAATTAACCCGGTCCTAAAACTAACTGAAAACGCTGACCCTGACTCTGACTGTGAGCCTGACCATAAACCTAACCCTAAACCTAAACCTAACCCTAACCCTAACCCTAACCCTAACCCTAACCCGTACCCTAACCCGTACCCTAACCCGTACACTAACCCTAACCCGTACCCTAACCCGTACCCTAACCCGTACCCTAACCCTAACCCGTACCCTAACCCGTACCCTAACCCGTACCCTAACCCTAACCCGTACCCTAACCCTAACCCTAACCCTAACCCTAACCCTAAGCCTAACCCTAAGCCTGACACAGTCCTAAGCCTGACCCTAACCCTAACCCTAACCCTGACCGTGACTGTGTTCCCGACCCTAACCGCAATCCTTAAGGTAACCCTATCCCTGATCTAATGCCAACCACGATCCTAAACCTAATGCTGAGGCTAAACATAAAACTAAACCCTACCCTAACCCAAAACCTAACCCTAACCTTAAGGCTGTCTAACCCTAACCGAACCATAACCCTACTTCTAAACCTAATCCTAACTCCAAACCCAAACCTTTCCCCTAAATCTAATCCTGAAACTGAACCGTATATTGACCCCAATCCAAATCCTGACCCTGACCATAAACCGGACCCCGGCCCAGACCTTCACCAGATCCTGACCCTAAACCTAACCCTGACAATAGCACTGACCCAAAACTAACCCTGTCCTTGAGCTGAACGTGGACCCTAAACCAAAACCAGATCCTGACCCTAAACCTGACACTGGCTCTGAACTTCACCCTGACCCTGACCCAGACCCTGAACATAAACCTAAACCTGACCCTAACGGTGACCCTACACTGACCCTAACACTAACCCTGAAGCTGACTGTGATTCTGACCCTAACTGTAACCCTAAAGGTAACCCTGACCCTGACCCTGATATGGACCATGACACAAAACATAACAATGATTCTAACCCTACAACTAACCCATAAAACTAATGCAGACCCTGACCCTAAACCAGTGTAACCCTAATCCTCAAATTAATTCTAATTCTCACCCCAAACCCATACTTTAAACCTATCCCTGAATTTATCCCTGAATCTGACCTGACCCTTACCCTGAACTTTGCCAAAACTTGACCCTGATCCGAATTTTGACCCTAAACAGAACCCTGGCCCTGACCCTAAACTGAACCCTGGCCCTGACCCTAAACCTGACCCTAATACTTTCACTGACACTGACCATAAACCTAACTCTGACCCAGACCGTGAGCCTGACCAGAACTCTAACCCTAAAGCTAAACTAAGTCAGGACCCTAATCATAACCCAGAATCTAAACATAAAGCAGGCCTTATTCTAACCATGACCATAATCCTGAACTGGACCCTAACCATAACACTGAACATGACACCAAACCTATCCCTGACCCTGACCCTTACTCTGAAACTAACCCTAACCCTGACACTGACTATGAGCCTGACCATAAACCTAACCCTGAACCTAACCCTAACCCTGACCCCTACACTACGCCTAACGATAACCCTGCCCCTAACAATGTCTAACCCTAACCCTGAACCTAACTATAACCCTAAAATTAACCCGGTCCTAAAACTAACTGAAAACGCTGACCCTGACTCTGAATGTGAGCCTGACCATAAACCTAACCCTAAACCTAAACCTAACCCTAACCCTAACCCTAACCCTAACCCTAACCCGTACCCTAACCCGTACCCTAACCCGTACCCTAACCCGTACCCTAACCCTAACCCGTACCCTAACCCGTACCCTAACCCTAACCCGTACCCTAACCCGTACCCTAACCCTAACCCGTACCCTAACCCTAACCCGTACCCTAACCCTAACCCGTACCCTAACCCTAACCCTAACCCTAAGCCTAACCCTAACCCTAACCCTAACCCTAAGCCTGACACAGTCCTAAGCCTGACCCTAACCCTAACCCTAACCCTGACCGTGACTCTGTTCCCGACCCTAACCGCAATCCTTAAGGTAACCCTATCCCTGATCTAATGCCAACCACGATCCTAAACCTAATGGTGAGGCTAAACATAAAACTAAACCCTACCCTAACCCAAAACCTAACCCTAACCTTAAGGCTGTCTAACCCTAACCGAACCATAACCCTACTTCTAAACCTAATCCTAACTCCAAACCCAAACCTTTCCCCTAAATCTAATCCTGAAACTGAACCGTATATTGACCCCAATCCAAATCCTGACCCTGACCATAAACCGGACCCCGGCCCAGACCTTCACCAGATCCTGACCCTAAACCTAACCCTGACAATAGCACTGACCCAAAACTAACCCTGTCCTTGAGCTGAACGTGGACCCTAAACCAAAACCAGATCCTGACCCTAAACCTGACACTGGCTCTGAACTTCACCCTGACCCTGACCCAGACCCTGAACATAAACCTAAACCTGACCCTAACGGTGACCCTACACTGACCCTAACACTAACCCTGAAGCTGACTGTGATTCTGACCCTAACTGTAACCCTAAAGGTAACCCTGACCCTGACCCTGATATGGACCATGACACAAAACATAACAATGATTCTAACCCTACAACTAACCCATAAAACTAATGCAGACCCTGACCCTAAACCAGTGTAACCCTAATCCTCAAATTAATTCTAATTCTCACCCCAAACCCATACTTTAAACCTATCCCTGAATTTATCCCTGAATCTGACCTGACCCTTACCCTGAACTTTGCCAAAACTTGACCCTGATCCGAATTTTGACCCTAAACAGAACCCTGGCCCTGACCCTAAACTGAACCCTGGCCCTGACCCTAAACCTGACCCTAATACTTTCACTGACACTGACCATAAACCTAACTCTGACCCAAACCGTGAGCCTGACCAGAACTCTAACCCTAAAGCTAAACTAAGTCAGGACCCTAATCATAACCCAGAATCTAAACATAAAGCAGGCCTTATTCTAACCATGACCATAATCCTGAACTGGACCCTAACCATAACACTGAACATGACACCAAACCTATCCCTGACCCTGACCCTTACTCTGAAACTAACCCTAACCCTGACACTGACTGTGAGCCTGACCATAAACCTAACCCTGAACCTAACCCTAACCCTGACCCCTACACTACGCCTAACGATAACCCTGCCCCTAACAATGTCTAACCCTAACCCTGAACCTAACTATAACCCTAAAATTAACCCGGTCCTAAAACTAACTGAAAACGCTGACCCTGACTCTGACTGTGAGCCTGACCATAAACCTAACCCTAAACCTAAACCTAACCCTAACCCTAACCCTAACCCTAACCCTAACCCGTACCCTAACCCGTACCCTACCCGTACACTAACCCTAACCCGTACCCTAACCCGTACCCTAACCCGTACCCTAACCCTAACCCGTACCCTAACCCTAACCCGTACCCTAACCCTAACCCTAACCCTAACCCTAACCCTAAGCCTAACCCTAACCCTAACCCTAACCCTAAGCCTGACACAGTCCTAAGCCTGACCCTAACCCTAACCCTAACCCTGACCGTGACTGTGTTCCCGACCCTAACCGCAATCCTTAAGGTAACCCTATCCCTGATCTAATGCCAACCACGATCCTAAACCTAATGCTGAGGCTAAACATAAAACTAAACCCTACCCTAACCCAAAACCTAACCCTAACCTTAAGGCTGTCTAACCCTAACCGAACCATAACCCTACTTCTAAACCTAATCCTAACTCCAAACCCAAACCTTTCCCCTAAATCTAATCCTGAAACTGAACCGTATATTGACCCCAATCCAAATCCTGACCCTGACCATAAACCGGACCCCGGCCCAGACCTTCACCAGATCCTGACCCTAAACCTAACCCTGACAATAGCACTGACCCAAAACTAACCCTGTCCTTGAGCTGAACGTGGACCCTAAACCAAAACCAGATCCTGACCCTAAACCTGACACTGGCTCTGAACTTCACCCTGACCCTGACCCAGACCCTGAACATAAACCTAAACCTGACCCTAACGGTGACCCTACACTGACCCTAACACTAACCCTGAAGCTGACTGTGATTCTGACCCTAACTGTAACCCTAAAGGTAACCCTGACCCTGACCCTGATATGGACCATGACACAAAACATAACAATGATTCTAACCCTACAACTAACCCATAAAACTAATGCAGACCCTGACCCTAAACCAGTGTAACCCTAATCCTCAAATTAATTCTAATTCTCACCCCAAACCCATACTTTAAACCTATCCCTGAATTTATCCCTGAATCTGACCTGACCCTTACCCTGAACTTTGCCAAAACTTGACCCTGATCCGAATTTTGACCCTAAACAGAACCCTGGCCCTGACCCTAAACTGAACCCTGGCCCTGACCCTAAACCTGACCCTAATACTTTCACTGACACTGACCATAAACCTAACTCTGACCCAGACCGTGAGCCTGACCAGAACTCTAACCCTAAAGCTAAACTAAGTCAGGACCCTAATCATAACCCAGAATCTAAACATAAAGCAGGCCTTATTCTAACCATGACCATAATCCTGAACTGGACCCTAACCATAACACTGAACATGACACCAAACCTATCCCTGACCCTGACCCTTACTCTGAAACTAACCCTAACCCTGACACTGACTGTGAGCCTGACCATAAACCTAACCCTGAACCTAACCCTAACCCTGACCCCTACACTACGCCTAACGATAACCCTGCCCCTAACAATGTCTAACCCTAACCCTGAACCTAACTATAACCCTAAAATTAACCCGGTCCTAAAACTAACTGAAAACGCTGACCCTGACTCTGACTGTGAGCCTGACCATAAACCTAACCCTAAACCTAAACCTAACCCTAACCCTAACCCTAACCCTAACCCGTACCCTAACCCGTACCCTAACCCGTACCCTAACCCGTACCCTAACCCTAACCCGTACCCTAACCCGTACCCTAACCCTAACCCGTACCCTAACCCTTACCCTAACCCGTACCCTAACCCTAACCCGTACCCTAACCCGTACCCTAACCCGTACCCTAACCCTAACCCGTACCCTAACCCTAACCCTAACCCTAACCCTAACCCTAACCCTAAGCCTAACCCTAACCCTAACCCTAAGCCTGACACAGTCCTAAGCCTGACCCTAACCCTAACCCTAACCCTGACCGTGACTGTGTTCCCGACCCTAACCGCAATCCTTAAGGTAACCCTATCCCTGATCTAATGCCAACCACGATCCTAAACTTAATGCTGAGGCTAAACATAAAACTAAACCCTACCCTAACCCAAAACCTAACCCTAACCTTAAGGCTGTCTAACCCTAACCGAACCATAACCCTACTTCTAAACCTAATCCTAACTCCAAACCCAAACCTTTCCCCTAAATCTAATCCTGAAACTGAACCGTATATTGACCCCAATCCAAATCCTGACCCTGACCATAAACCGGACCCCGGCCCAGACCTTCACCAGATCCTGACCCTAAACCTAACCCTGACAATAGCACTGACCCAAAACTAACCCTGTCCTTGAGCTGAACGTGGACCCTAAACCAAAACCAGATCCTGACCCTAAACCTGACACTGGCTCTGAACTTCACCCTGACCCTGACCCAGACCCTGAACATAAACCTAAACCTGACCCTAACGGTGACCCTACACTGACCCTAACACTAACCCTGAAGCTGACTGTGATTCTGACCCTAACTGTAACCCTAAAGGTAACCCTGACCCTGACCCTGATATGGACCATGACACAAAACATAACAATGATTCTAACCCTACAACTAACCCATAAAACTAATGCAGACCCTGACCCTAAACCAGTGTAACCCTAATCCTCAAATTAATTCTAATTCTCACCCCAAACCCATACTTTAAACCTATCCCTGAATTTATCCCTGAATCTGACCTGACCCTTACCCTGAACTTTGCCAAAACTTGACCCTGATCCGAATTTTGACCCTAAACAGAACCCTGGCCCTGACCCTAAACTGAACCCTGGCCCTGACCCTAAACCTGACCCTAATACTTTCACTGACACTGACCATAAACCTAACTCTGACCCAGACCGTGAGCCTGACCAGAACTCTAACCCTAAAGCTAAACTAAGTCAGGACCCTAATCATAACCCAGAATCTAAACATAAAGCAGGCCTTATTCTAACCATGACCATAATCCTGAACTGGACCCTAACCATAACACTGAACATGACACCAAACCTATCCCTGACCCTGACCCTTACTCTGAAACTAACCCTAACCCTGACACTGACTGTGAGCCTGACCATAAACCTAACCCTGAACCTAACCCTAACCCTGACCCCTACACTACGCCTAACGATAACCCTGCCCCTAACAATGTCTAACCCTAACCCTGAACCTAACTATAACCCTAAAATTAACCCGGTCCTAAAACTAACTGAAAACGCTGACCCTGACTCTGACTGTGAGCCTGACCATAAACCTAACCCTAAACCTAAACCTAACCCTAACCCTAACCCTAACCCTAACCCTAACCCGTACCCTAACCCGTACCCTAACCCGTAACCTAACCCTAACCCGTACCCTAACCCGTACCCTAACCCTAACCCGTACCCTAACCCTAACCCGTACCCTAACCCTAACCCTAACCCTAACCCTAACCCTAAGCCTAACCCTAACCCTAACCCTAACCCTAAGCCTGACACAGTCCTAAGCCTGACCCTAACCCTAACCCTAACCCTGACCGTGACTGTGTTCCCGACCCTAACCGCAATCCTTAAGGTAACCCTATCCCTGATCTAATGCCAACCACGATCCTAAACCTAATGCTGAGGCTAAACATAAAACTAAACCCTACCCTAACCCAAAACCTAACCCTAACCTTAAGGCTGTCTAACCCTAACCGAACCATAACCCTACTTCTAAACCTAATCCTAACTCCAAACCCAAACCTTTCCCCTAAATCTAATCCTGAAACTGAACCGTATATTGACCCCAATCCAAATCCTGACCCTGACCATAAACCGGACCCCGGCCCAGACCTTCACCAGATCCTGACCCTAAACCTAACCCTGACAATAGCACTGACCCAAAACTAACCCTGTCCTTGAGCTGAACGTGGACCCTAAACCAAAACCAGATCCTGACCCTAAACCTGACACTGGCTCTGAACTTCACCCTGACCCTGACCCAGACCCTGAACATAAACCTAAACCTGACCCTAACGGTGACCCTACACTGACCCTAACACTAACCCTGAAGCTGACTGTGATTCTGACCCTAACTGTAACCCTAAAGGTAACCCTGACCCTGACCCTGATATGGACCATGACACAAAACATAACAATGATTCTAACCCTACAACTAACCCATAAAACTAATGCAGACCCTGACCCTAAACCAGTGTAACCCTAATCCTCAAATTAATTCTAATTCTCACCCCAAACCCATACTTTAAACCTATCCCTGAATTTATCCCTGAATCTGACCTGACCCTTACCCTGAACTTTGCCAAAACTTGACCCTGATCCGAATTTTGACCCTAAACAGAACCCTGGCCCTGACCCTAAACTGAACCCTGGCCCTGACCCTAAACCTGACCCTAATACTTTCACTGACACTGACCATAAACCTAACTCTGACCCAGACCGTGAGCCTGACCAGAACTCTAACCCTAAAGCTAAACTAAGTCAGGACCCTAATCATAACCCAGAATCTAAACATAAAGCAGGCCTTATTCTAACCATGACCATAATCCTGAACTGGACCCTAACCATAACACTGAACATGACACCAAACCTATCCCTGACCCTGACCCTTACTCTGAAACTAACCCTAACCCTGACACTGACTGTGAGCCTGACCATAAACCTAACCCTGAACCTAACCCTAACCCTGACCCCTACACTACGCCTAACGATAACCCTGCCCCTAACAATGTCTAACCCTAACCCTGAACCTAACTATAACCCTAAAATTAACCCGGTCCTAAAACTAACTGAAAACGCTGACCCTGACTCTGACTGTGAGCCTGACCATAAACCTAACCCTAACCCTAAACCTAAACCTAACCCTAACCCTAACCCTAACCCTAACCCTAACCCGTACCCTAACCCGTACCCTAACCCGTACCCTAACCCTAACCCGTACCCTAACCCGTACCCTAACCCGTACCCTAACCCTAACCCGTACCCTAACCCGTACCCTAACCCGTACCCTAACCCTAACCCGTACCCTAACCCTAACCCTAACCCTAACCCTAACCCTAAGCCTAACCCTAACCCTAACCCTAAGCCTGACACAGTCCTAAGCCTGACCCTAACCCTAACCCTAACCCTGACCGTGACTGTGTTCCCGACCCTAACCGCAATCCTTAAGGTAACCCTATCCCTGATCTAATGCCAACCACGATCCTAAACCTAATGCTGAGGCTAAACATAAAACTAAACCCTACCCTAACCCAAAACCTAACCCTAACCTTAAGGCTGTCTAACCCTAACCGAACCATAACCCTACTTCTAAACCTAATCCTAACTCCAAACCCAAACCTTTCCCCTAAATCTAATCCTGAAACTGAACCGTATATTGACCCCAATCCAAATCCTGACCCTGACCATAAACCGGACCCCGGCCCAGACCTTCACCAGATCCTGACCCTAAACCTAACCCTGACAATAGCACTGACCCAAAACTAACCCTGTCCTTGAGCTGAACGTGGACCCTAAACCAAAACCAGATCCTGACCCTAAACCTGACACTGGCTCTGAACTTCACCCTGACCCTGACCCAGACCCTGAACATAAACCTAAACCTGACCCTAACGGTGACCCTACACTGACCCTAACACTAACCCTGAAGCTGACTGTGATTCTGACCCTAACTGTAACCCTAAAGGTAACCCTGACCCTGACCCTGATATGGACCATGACACAAAACATAACAATGATTCTAACCCTACAACTAACCCATAAAACTAATGCAGACCCTGACCCTAAACCAGTGTAACCCTAATCCTCAAATTAATTCTAATTCTCACCCCAAACCCATACTTTAAACCTATCCCTGAATTTATCCCTGAATCTGACCTGACCCTTACCCTGAACTTTGCCAAAACTTGACCCTGATCCGAATTTTGACCCTAAACAGAACCCTGGCCCTGACCCTAAACTGAACCCTGGCCCTGACCCTAAACCTGACCCTAATACTTTCACTGACACTGACCATAAACCTAACTCTGACCCAGACCGTGAGCCTGACCAGAACTCTAACCCTAAAGCTAAACTAAGTCAGGACCCTAATCATAACCCAGAATCTAAACATAAAGCAGGCCTTATTCTAACCATGACCATAATCCTGAACTGGACCCTAACCATAACACTGAACATGACACCAAACCTATCCCTGACCCTGACCCTTACTCTGAAACTAACCCTAACCCTGACACTGACTGTGAGCCTGACCATAAACCTAACCCTGAACCTAACCCTAACCCTGACCCCTACACTACGCCTAACGATAACCCTGCCCCTAACAATGTCTAACCCTAACCCTGAACCTAACTATAACCCTAAAATTAACCCGGTCCTAAAACTAACTGAAAACGCTGACCCTGACTCTGACTGTGAGCCTGACCATAAACCTAACCCTAAACCTAAACCTAACCCTAACCCTAACCCTAACCCTAACCCTAACCCGTACCCTAACCCGTACCCTAAACCTAACCCTAACCCTAACCCGTACCCTAACCCTAACCCGTACCCTAACCCGTACCCTAACCCTAACCCGTACCCTAACCCTAACCCGTACCCTAACCCGTACCCTAACCCGTACCCTAACCCTAACCCGTACCCTAACCCTAAGCCTAACCCTAACCCTAAGCCTGACACAGTCCTAAGCCTGACCCTAACCCTAACCCTAACCCTAACCCTGACCGTGACTGTGTTCCCGACCCTAACCGCAATCCTTAAGGTAACCCTATCCCTGATCTAATGCCAACCACGATCCTAAACCTAATGCTGAGGCTAAACATAAAACTAAACCCTACCCTAACCCAAAACCTAACCCTAACCTTAAGGCTGTCTAACCCTAACCGAACCATAACCCTACTTCTAAACCTAATCCTAACTCCAAACCCAAACCTTTCCCCTAAATCTAATCCTGAAACTGAACCGTATATTGACCCCAATCCAAATCCTGACCCTGACCATAAACCGGACCCCGGCCCAGACCTTCACCAGATCCTGACCCTAAACCTAACCCTGACAATAGCACTGACCCAAAACTAACCCTGTCCTTGAGCTGAACGTGGACCCTAAACCAAAACCAGATCCTGACCCTAAACCTGACACTGGCTCTGAACTTCACCCTGACCCTGACCCAGACCCTGAACATAAACCTAAACCTGACCCTAACGGTGACCCTACACTGACCCTAACACTAACCCTGAAGCTGACTGTGATTCTGACCCTAACTGTAACCCTAAAGGTAACCCTGACCCTGACCCTGATATGGACCATGACACAAAACATAACAATGATTCTAACCCTACAACTAACCCATAAAACTAATGCAGACCCTGACCCTAAACCAGTGTAACCCTAATCCTCAAATTAATTCTAATTCTCACCCCAAACCCATACTTTAAACCTATCCCTGAATTTATCCCTGAATCTGACCTGACCCTTACCCTGAACTTTGCCAAAACTTGACCCTGATCCGAATTTTGACCCTAAACAGAACCCTGGCCCTGACCCTAAACTGAACCCTGGCCCTGACCCTAAACCTGACCCTAATACTTTCACTGACACTGACCATAAACCTAACTCTGACCCAGACCGTGAGCCTGACCAGAACTCTAACCCTAAAGCTAAACTAAGTCAGGACCCTAATCATAACCCAGAATCTAAACATAAAGCAGGCCTTATTCTAACCATGACCATAATCCTGAACTGGACCCTAACCATAACACTGAACATGACACCAAACCTATCCCTGACCCTGACCCTTACTCTGAAACTAACCCTAACCCTGACACTGACTGTGAGCCTGACCATAAACCTAACCCTGAACCTAACCCTAACCCTGACCCCTACACTACGCCTAACGATAACCCTGCCCCTAACAATGTCTAACCCTAACCCTGAACCTAACTATAACCCTAAAATTAACCCGGTCCTAAAACTAACTGAAAACGCTGACCCTGACTCTGACTGTGAGCCTGACCATAAACCTAACCCTAAACCTAAACCTAACCCTAACCCTAACCCTAACCCTAACCCTAACCCGTACCCTAACCCGTACCCTACCCGTACACTAACCCTAACCCGTACCCTAACCCGTACCCTAACCCGTACCCTAACCCTAACCCGTACCCTAACCCGTACCCTAACCCGTACCCTAACCCTAACCCGTACCCTAACCCTAACCCTAACCCTAACCCTAAGCCTAACCCTAAGCCTGACACAGTCCTAAGCCTGACCCTAACCCTAACCCTAACCCTGACCGTGACTGTGTTCCCGACCCTAACCGCAATCCTTAAGGTAACCCTATCCCTGATCTAATGCCAACCACGATCCTAAACCTAATGCTGAGGCTAAACATAAAACTAAACCCTACCCTAACCCAAAACCTAACCCTAACCTTAAGGCTGTCTAACCCTAACCGAACCATAACCCTACTTCTAAACCTAATCCTAACTCCAAACCCAAACCTTTCCCCTAAATCTAATCCTGAAACTGAACCGTATATTGACCCCAATCCAAATCCTGACCCTGACCATAAACCGGACCCCGGCCCAGACCTTCACCAGATCCTGACCCTAAACCTAACCCTGACAATAGCACTGACCCAAAACTAACCCTGTCCTTGAGCTGAACGTGGACCCTAAACCAAAACCAGATCCTGACCCTAAACCTGACACTGGCTCTGAACTTCACCCTGACCCTGACCCAGACCCTGAACATAAACCTAAACCTGACCCTAACGGTGACCCTACACTGACCCTAACACTAACCCTGAAGCTGACTGTGATTCTGACCCTAACTGTAACCCTAAAGGTAACCCTGACCCTGACCCTGATATGGACCATGACACAAAACATAACAATGATTCTAACCCTACAACTAACCCATAAAACTAATGCAGACCCTGACCCTAAACCAGTGTAACCCTAATCCTCAAATTAATTCTAATTCTCACCCCAAACCCATACTTTAAACCTATCCCTGAATTTATCCCTGAATCTGACCTGACCCTTACCCTGAACTTTGCCAAAACTTGACCCTGATCCGAATTTTGACCCTAAACAGAACCCTGGCCCTGACCCTAAACTGAACCCTGGCCCTGACCCTAAACCTGACCCTAATACTTTCACTGACACTGACCATAAACCTAACTCTGACCCAGACCGTGAGCCTGACCAGAACTCTAACCCTAAAGCTAAACTAAGTCAGGACCCTAATCATAACCCAGAATCTAAACATAAAGCAGGCCTTATTCTAACCATGACCATAATCCTGAACTGGACCCTAACCATAACACTGAACATGACACCAAACCTATCCCTGACCCTGACCCTTACTCTGAAACTAACCCTAACCCTGACACTGACTGTGAGCCTGACCATAAACCTAACCCTGAACCTAACCCTAACCCTGACCCCTACACTACGCCTAACGATAACCCTGCCCCTAACAATGTCTAACCCTAACCCTGAACCTAACTATAACCCTAAAATTAACCCGGTCCTAAAACTAACTGAAAACGCTGACCCTGACTCTGACTGTGAGCCTGACCATAAACCTAACCCTAAACCTAAACCTAACCCTAACCCTAACCCTAACCCTAACCCTAACCCTAACCCGTACCCTAACCCGTACCCTAACCCGTAACCTAACCCTAACCCGTACCCTAACCCGTACCCTAACCCTAACCCGTACCCTAACCCTAACCCGTACCCTAACCCTAACCCTAACCCTAACCCTAACCCTAAGCCTAACCCTAACCCTAACCCTAACCCTAAGCCTGACACAGTCCTAAGCCTGACCCTAACCCTAACCCTAACCCTGACCGTGACTGTGTTCCCGACCCTAACCGCAATCCTTAAGGTAACCCTATCCCTGATCTAATGCCAACCACGATCCTAAACCTAATGCTGAGGCTAAACATAAAACTAAACCCTACCCTAACCCAAAACCTAACCCTAACCTTAAGGCTGTCTAACCCTAACCGAACCATAACCCTACTTCTAAACCTAATCCTAACTCCAAACCCAAACCTTTCCCCTAAATCTAATCCTGAAACTGAACCGTATATTGACCCCAATCCAAATCCTGACCCTGACCATAAACCGGACCCCGGCCCAGACCTTCACCAGATCCTGACCCTAAACCTAACCCTGACAATAGCACTGACCCAAAACTAACCCTGTCCTTGAGCTGAACGTGGACCCTAAACCAAAACCAGATCCTGACCCTAAACCTGACACTGGCTCTGAACTTCACCCTGACCCTGACCCAGACCCTGAACATAAACCTAAACCTGACCCTAACGGTGACCCTACACTGACCCTAACACTAACCCTGAAGCTGACTGTGATTCTGACCCTAACTGTAACCCTAAAGGTAACCCTGACCCTGACCCTGATATGGACCATGACACAAAACATAACAATGATTCTAACCCTACAACTAACCCATAAAACTAATGCAGACCCTGACCCTAAACCAGTGTAACCCTAATCCTCAAATTAATTCTAATTCTCACCCCAAACCCATACTTTAAACCTATCCCTGAATTTATCCCTGAATCTGACCTGACCCTTACCCTGAACTTTGCCAAAACTTGACCCTGATCCGAATTTTGACCCTAAACAGAACCCTGGCCCTGACCCTAAACTGAACCCTGGCCCTGACCCTAAACCTGACCCTAATACTTTCACTGACACTGACCATAAACCTAACTCTGACCCAGACCGTGAGCCTGACCAGAACTCTAACCCTAAAGCTAAACTAAGTCAGGACCCTAATCATAACCCAGAATCTAAACATAAAGCAGGCCTTATTCTAACCATGACCATAATCCTGAACTGGACCCTAACCATAACACTGAACATGACACCAAACCTATCCCTGACCCTGACCCTTACTCTGAAACTAACCCTAACCCTGACACTGACTGTGAGCCTGACCATAAACCTAACCCTGAACCTAACCCTAACCCTGACCCCTACACTACGCCTAACGATAACCCTGCCCCTAACAATGTCTAACCCTAACCCTGAACCTAACTATAACCCTAAAATTAACCCGGTCCTAAAACTAACTGAAAACGCTGACCCTGACTCTGACTGTGAGCCTGACCATAAACCTAACCCTAACCCTAAACCTAAACCTAACCCTAACCCTAACCCTAACCCGTACCCTAACCCGTACCCTAACCCGTACCCTAACCCGTACCCTAACCCTAACCCGTACCCTAACCCGTACCCTAACCCGTACCCTAACCCTAACCCGTACCCTAACCCGTACCCTAACCCGTACCCTAAACCTAACCCGTACCCTAACCCTAACCCTAACCCTAACCCTAACCCTAAGCCTAACCCTAACCCTAACCCTAAGCCTGACACAGTCCTAAGCCTGACCCTAACCCTAACCCTAACCCTGACCGTGACTGTGTTCCCGACCCTAACCGCAATCCTTAAGGTAACCCTATCCCTGATCTAATGCCAACCACGATCCTAAACCTAATGCTGAGGCTAAACATAAAACTAAACCCTACCCTAACCCAAAACCTAACCCTAACCTTAAGGCTGTCTAACCCTAACCGAACCATAACCCTACTTCTAAACCTAATCCTAACTCCAAACCCAAACCTTTCCCCTAAATCTAATCCTGAAACTGAACCGTATATTGACCCCAATCCAAATCCTGACCCTGACCATAAACCGGACCCCGGCCCAGACCTTCACCAGATCCTGACCCTAAACCTAACCCTGACAATAGCACTGACCCAAAACTAACCCTGTCCTTGAGCTGAACGTGGACCCTAAACCAAAACCAGTTCCTGACCCTAAACCTGACACTGGCTCTGAACTTCACCCTGACCCTGACCCAGACCCTGAACATAAACCTAAACCTGACCCTAACGGTGACCCTACACTGACCCTAACACTAACCCTGAAGCTGACTGTGATTCTGACCCTAACTGTAACCCTAAAGGTAACCCTGACCCTGACCCTGATATGGACCATGACACAAAACATAACAATGATTCTAACCCTACAACTAACCCATAAAACTAATGCAGACCCTGACCCTAAACCAGTGTAACCCTAATCCTCAAATTAATTCTAATTCTCACCCCAAACCCATACTTTAAACCTATCCCTGAATTTATCCCTGAATCTGACCTGACCCTTACCCTGAACTTTGCCAAAACTTGACCCTGATCCGAATTTTGACCCTAAACAGAACCCTGGCCCTGACCCTAAACTGAACCCTGGCCCTGACCCTAAACCTGACCCTAATACTTTCACTGACACTGACCATAAACCTAACTCTGACCCAGACCGTGAGCCTGACCAGAACTCTAACCCTAAAGCTAAACTAAGTCAGGACCCTAATCATAACCCAGAATCTAAACATAAAGCAGGCCTTATTCTAACCATGACCATAATCCTGAACTGGACCCTAACCATAACACTGAACATGACACCAAACCTATCCCTGACCCTGACCCTTACTCTGAAACTAACCCTAACCCTGACACTGACTGTGAGCCTGACCATAAACCTAACCCTGAACCTAACCCTAACCCTGACCCCTACACTACGCCTAACGATAACCCTGCCCCTAACAATGTCTAACCCTAACCCTGAACCTAACTATAACCCTAAAATTAACCCGGTCCTAAAACTAACTGAAAACGCTGACCCTGACTCTGACTGTGAGCCTGACCATAAACCTAACCCTAAACCTAAACCTAACCCTAACCCTAACCCTAACCCTAACCCGTACCCTAAACCTAACCCGTACCCTAACCCTAACCCGTACCCTAACCCGTACCCTAACCCGTACCCTAACCCTAACCCGTACCCTAACCCTAACCCGTACCCTAACCCTAACCCTAACCGTAACCCTAACCCTAAGCCTAACCCTAACCCTAAGCCTAACCCTAACCCTAAGCCTGACACAGTCCTAAGCCTGACCCTAACCCTAACCCTAACCCTAACCCTGACCGTGACTGTGTTCCCGACCCTAACCGCAATCCTTAAGGTAACCCTATCCCTGATCTAATGCCAACCACGATCCTAAACCTAATGCTGAGGCTAAACATAAAACTAAACCCTACCCTAACCCAAAACCTAACCCTAACCTTAAGGCTGTCTAACCCTAACCGAACCATAACCCTACTTCTAAACCTAATCCTAACTCCAAACCCAAACCTTTCCCCTAAATCTAATCCTGAAACTGAACCGTATATTGACCCCAATCCAAATCCTGACCCTGACCATAAACCGGACCCCGGCCCAGACCTTCACCAGATCCTGACCCTAAACCTAACCCTGACAATAGCACTGACCCAAAACTAACCCTGTCCTTGAGCTGAACGTGGACCCTAAACCAAAACCAGATCCTGACCCTAAACCTGACACTGGCTCTGAACTTCACCCTGACCCTGACCCAGACCCTGAACATAAACCTAAACCTGACCCTAACGGTGACCCTACACTGACCCTAACACTAACCCTGAAGCTGACTGTGATTCTGACCCTAACTGTAACCCTAAAGGTAACCCTGACCCTGACCCTGATATGGACCATGACACAAAACATAACAATGATTCTAACCCTACAACTAACCCATAAAACTAATGCAGACCCTGACCCTAAACCAGTGTAACCCTAATCCTCAAATTAATTCTAATTCTCACCCCAAACCCATACTTTAAACCTATCCCTGAATTTATCCCTGAATCTGACCTGACCCTTACCCTGAACTTTGCCAAAACTTGACCCTGATCCGAATTTTGACCCTAAACAGAACCCTGGCCCTGACCCTAAACTGAACCCTGGCCCTGACCCTAAACCTGACCCTAATACTTTCACTGACACTGACCATAAACCTAACTCTGACCCAGACCGTGAGCCTGACCAGAACTCTAACCCTAAAGCTAAACTAAGTCAGGACCCTAATCATAACCCAGAATCTAAACATAAAGCAGGCCTTATTCTAACCATGACCATAATCCTGAACTGGACCCTAACCATAACACTGAACATGACACCAAACCTATCCCTGACCCTGACCCTTACTCTGAAACTAACCCTAACCCTGACACTGACTGTGAGCCTGACCATAAACCTAACCCTGAACCTAACCCTAACCCTGACCCCTACACTACGCCTAACGATAACCCTGCCCCTAACAATGTCTAACCCTAACCCTGAACCTAACTATAACCCTAAAATTAACCCGGTCCTAAAACTAACTGAAAACGCTGACCCTGACTCTGACTGTGAGCCTGACCATAAACCTAACCCTAAACCTAAACCTAACCCTAACCCTAACCCTAACCCTAACCCTAACCCTAACCCGTACCCTAACCCGTACCCTAACCCGTACCCTAACCCTAACCCGTACCCTAACCCTAACCCGTACCCTAACCCGTACCCTAACCCTAACCCGTACCCTAACCCTAACCCGTACTCTAACCCTAACCCTAACCCGTACCCTAACCCTAACCCTAAGCCTAACCCTAACCCTAACCCTAACCCTAAGCCTGACACAGTCCTAAGCCTGACCCTAACCCTAACCCTAACCCTGACCGTGACTGTGTTCCCGACCCTAACCGCAATCCTTAAGGTAACCCTATCCCTGATCTAATGCCAACCACGATCCTAAACCTAATGCTGAGGCTAAACATAAAACTAAACCCTACCCTAACCCAAAACCTAACCCTAACCTTAAGGCTGTCTAACCCTAACCGAACCATAACCCTACTTCTAAACCTAATCCTAACTCCAAACCCAAACCTTTCCCCTAAATCTAATCCTGAAACTGAACCGTATATTGACCCCAATCCAAATCCTGACCCTGACCATAAACCGGACCCCGGCCCAGACCTTCACCAGATCCTGACCCTAAACCTAACCCTGACAATAGCACTGACCCAAAACTAACCCTGTCCTTGAGCTGAACGTGGACCCTAAACCAAAACCAGATCCTGACCCTAAACCTGACACTGGCTCTGAACTTCACCCTGACCCTGACCCAGACCCTGAACATAAACCTAAACCTGACCCTAACGGTGACCCTACACTGACCCTAACACTAACCCTGAAGCTGACTGTGATTCTGACCCTAACTGTAACCCTAAAGGTAACCCTGACCCTGACCCTGATATGGACCATGACACAAAACATAACAATGATTCTAACCCTACAACTAACCCATAAAACTAATGCAGACCCTGACCCTAAACCAGTGTAACCCTAATCCTCAAATTAATTCTAATTCTCACCCCAAACCCATACTTTAAACCTATCCCTGAATTTATCCCTGAATCTGACCTGACCCTTACCCTGAACTTTGCCAAAACTTGACCCTGATCCGAATTTTGACCCTAAACAGAACCCTGGCCCTGACCCTAAACTGAACCCTGGCCCTGACCCTAAACCTGACCCTAATACTTTCACTGACACTGACCATAAACCTAACTCTGACCCAGACCGTGAGCCTGACCAGAACTCTAACCCTAAAGCTAAACTAAGTCAGGACCCTAATCATAACCCAGAATCTAAACATAAAGCAGGCCTTATTCTAACCATGACCATAATCCTGAACTGGACCCTAACCATAACACTGAACATGACACCAAACCTATCCCTGACCCTGACCCTTACTCTGAAACTAACCCTAACCCTGACACTGACTGTGAGCCTGACCATAAACCTAACCCTGAACCTAACCCTAACCCTGACCCCTACACTACGCCTAACGATAACCCTGCCCCTAACAATGTCTAACCCTAACCCTGAACCTAACTATAACCCTAAAATTAACCCGGTCCTAAAACTAACTGAAAACGCTGACCCTGACTCTGACTGTGAGCCTGACCATAAACCTAACCATAAACCTAAACCTAACCCTAACCCTAACCCTAACCCTAACCCTAACCCGTACCCTAACCCGTACCCTAACCCGTACCCTAACCCGTACCCTAACCCTAACCCGTACCCTAACCCTAACCCGTACCCTAACCCGTACCCTAACCCTAACCCGTACCCTAACCCTAACCCGTACCCTAACCCTAACCCTAACCCTAACCCTAACCCTAACCCTAAGCCTAACCCTAACCCTAACCCTAACCCTAAGCCTGACACAGTCCTAAGCCTGACCCTAACCCTAACCCTAACCCTGACCGTGACTGTGTTCCCGACCCTAACCGCAATCCTTAAGGTAACCCTATCCCTGATCTAATGCCAACCACGATCCTAAACCTAATGCTGAGGCTAAACATAAAACTAAACCCTACCCTAACCCAAAACCTAACCCTAACCTTAAGGCTGTCTAACCCTAACCGAACCATAACCCTACTTCTAAACCTAATCCTAACTCCAAACCCAAACCTTTCCCCTAAATCTAATCCTGAAACTGAACCGTATATTGACCCCAATCCAAATCCTGACCCTGACCATAAACCGGACCCCGGCCCAGACCTTCACCAGATCCTGACCCTAAACCTAACCCTGACAATAGCACTGACCCAAAACTAACCCTGTCCTTGAGCTGAACGTGGACCCTAAACCAAAACCAGATCCTGACCCTAAACCTGACACTGGCTCTGAACTTCACCCTGACCCTGACCCAGACCCTGAACATAAACCTAAACCTGACCCTAACGGTGACCCTACACTGACCCTAACACTAACCCTGAAGCTGACTGTGATTCTGACCCTAACTGTAACCCTAAAGGTAACCCTGACCCTGACCCTGATATGGACCATGACACAAAACATAACAATGATTCTAACCCTACAACTAACCCATAAAACTAATGCAGACCCTGACCCTAAACCAGTGTAACCCTAATCCTCAAATTAATTCTAATTCTCACCCCAAACCCATACTTTAAACCTATCCCTGAATTTATCCCTGAATCTGACCTGACCCTTACCCTGAACTTTGCCAAAACTTGACCCTGATCCGAATTTTGACCCTAAACAGAACCCTGGCCCTGACCCTAAACTGAACCCTGGCCCTGACCCTAAACCTGACCCTAATACTTTCACTGACACTGACCATAAACCTAACTCTGACCCAGACCGTGAGCCTGACCAGAACTCTAACCCTAAAGCTAAACTAAGTCAGGACCCTAATCATAACCCAGAATCTAAACATAAAGCAGGCCTTATTCTAACCATGACCATAATCCTGAACTGGACCCTAACCATAACACTGAACATGACACCAAACCTATCCCTGACCCTGACCCTTACTCTGAAACTAACCCTAACCCTGACACTGACTGTGAGCCTGACCATAAACCTAACCCTGAACCTAACCCTAACCCTGACCCCTACACTACGCCTAACGATAACCCTGCCCCTAACAATGTCTAACCCTAACCCTGAACCTAACTATAACCCTAAAATTAACCCGGTCCTAAAACTAACTGAAAACGCTGACCCTGACTCTGACTGTGAGCCTGACCATAAACCTAACCCTAACCCTAAACCTAAACCTAACCCTAACCCGTACCCTAACCCGTACCCTAACCCGTACCCTAACCCGTACCCTAACCCGTACCCTAACCCTAACCCGTACCCTAACCCGTACCCTAACCCTAACCCGTACCCTAACCCGTACCCTAACCCGTACCCTAACCCTAACCCGTACCCTAACCCTAACCCTAACCCTAACCCTAACCCTAAGCCTAACCCTAACCCTAACCCTAACCCTAAGCCTGACACAGTCCTAATCCTGACCCTAACCCTAACCCTAACCCTGACCGTGACTGTGTTCCCGACCCTAACCGCAATCCTTAAGGTAACCCTATCCCTGATCTAATGCCAACCACGATCCTAAACCTAATGCTGAGGCTAAACATAAAACTAAACCCTACCCTAACCCAAAACCTAACCCTAACCTTAAGGCTGTCTAACCCTAACCGAACCATAACCCTACTTCTAAACCTAATCCTAACTCCAAACCCAAACCTTTCCCCTAAATCTAATCCTGAAACTGAACCGTATATTGACCCCAATCCAAATCCTGACCCTGACCATAAACCGGACCCCGGCCCAGACCTTCACCAGATCCTGACCCTAAACCTAACCCTGACAATAGCACTGACCCAAAACTAACCCTGTCCTTGAGCTGAACGTGGACCCTAAACCAAAACCAGATCCTGACCCTAAACCTGACACTGGCTCTGAACTTCACCCTGACCCTGACCCAGACCCTGAACATAAACCTAAACCTGACCCTAACGGTGACCCTACACTGACCCTAACACTAACCCTGAAGCTGACTGTGATTCTGACCCTAACTGTAACCCTAAAGGTAACCCTGACCCTGACCCTGATATGGACCATGACACAAAACATAACAATGATTCTAACCCTACAACTAACCCATAAAACTAATGCAGACCCTGACCCTAAACCAGTGTAACCCTAATCCTCAAATTAATTCTAATTCTCACCCCAAACCCATACTTTAAACCTATCCCTGAATTTATCCCTGAATCTGACCTGACCCTTACCCTGAACTTTGCCAAAACTTGACCCTGATCCGAATTTTGACCCTAAACAGAACCCTGGCCCTGACCCTAAACTGAACCCTGGCCCTGACCCTAAACCTGACCCTAATACTTTCACTGACACTGACCATAAACCTAACTCTGACCCAGACCGTGAGCCTGACCAGAACTCTAACCCTAAAGCTAAACTAAGTCAGGACCCTAATCATAACCCAGAATCTAAACATAAAGCAGGCCTTATTCTAACCATGACCATAATCCTGAACTGGACCCTAACCATAACACTGAACATGACACCAAACCTATCCCTGACCCTGACCCTTACTCTGAAACTAACCCTAACCCTGACACTGACTGTGAGCCTGACCATAAACCTAACCCTGAACCTAACCCTAACCCTGACCCCTACACTACGCCTAACGATAACCCTGCCCCTAACAATGTCTAACCCTAACCCTGAACCTAACTATAACCCTAAAATTAACCCGGTCCTAAAACTAACTGAAAACGCTGACCCTGACTCTGACTGTGAGCCTGACCATAAACCTAACCCTAACCCTAAACCTAAACCTAACCCTAACCCGTACCCTAACCCGTACCCTAACCCTAACCCGTACCCTAACCCGTACCCTAACCCTAACCCGTACCCTAACCCGTACCCTAACCCTAACCCGTACCCTAACCCGTACCCTAAACCTAACCCGTACCCTAACCCTAACCCGTACCCTAACCCGTACCCTAACCCTAACCCTAACCCTAAGCCTAACCCTAACCCTAACCCTAAGCCTGACACAGTCCTAAGCCTGACCCTAACCCTAACCCTAACCCTGACCGTGACTGTGTTCCCGACCCTAACCGCAATCCTTAAGGTAACCCTATCCCTGATCTAATGCCAACCACGATCCTAAACCTAATGCTGAGGCTAAACATAAAACTAAACCCTACCCTAACCCAAAACCTAACCCTAACCTTAAGGCTGTCTAACCCTAACCGAACCATAACCCTACTTCTAAACCTAATCCTAACTCCAAACCCAAACCTTTCCCCTAAATCTAATCCTGAAACTGAACCGTATATTGACCCCAATCCAAATCCTGACCCTGACCATAAACCGGACCCCGGCCCAGACCTTCACCAGATCCTGACCCTAAACCTAACCCTGACAATAGCACTGACCCAAAACTAACCCTGTCCTTGAGCTGAACGTGGACCCTAAACCAAAACCAGATCCTGACCCTAAACCTGACACTGGCTCTGAACTTCACCCTGACCCTGACCCAGACCCTGAACATAAACCTAAACCTGACCCTAACGGTGACCCTACACTGACCCTAACACTAACCCTGAAGCTGACTGTGATTCTGACCCTAACTGTAACCCTAAAGGTAACCCTGACCCTGACCCTGATATGGACCATGACACAAAACATAACAATGATTCTAACCCTACAACTAACCCATAAAACTAATGCAGACCCTGACCCTAAACCAGTGTAACCCTAATCCTCAAATTAATTCTAATTCTCACCCCAAACCCATACTTTAAACCTATCCCTGAATTTATCCCTGAATCTGACCTGACCCTTACCCTGAACTTTGCCAAAACTTGACCCTGATCCGAATTTTGACCCTAAACAGAACCCTGGCCCTGACCCTAAACTGAACCCTGGCCCTGACCCTAAACCTGACCCTAATACTTTCACTGACACTGACCATAAACCTAACTCTGACCCAGACCGTGAGCCTGACCAGAACTCTAACCCTAAAGCTAAACTAAGTCAGGACCCTAATCATAACCCAGAATCTAAACATAAAGCAGGCCTTATTCTAACCATGACCATAATCCTGAACTGGACCCTAACCATAACACTGAACATGACACCAAACCTATCCCTGACCCTGACCCTTACTCTGAAACTAACCCTAACCCTGACACTGACTGTGAGCCTGACCATAAACCTAACCCTGAACCTAACCCTAACCCTGACCCCTACACTACGCCTAACGATAACCCTGCCCCTAACAATGTCTAACCCTAACCCTGAACCTAACTATAACCCTAAAATTAACCCGGTCCTAAAACTAACTGAAAACGCTGACCCTGACTCTGACTGTGAGCCTGACCATAAACCTAACCCTAAACCTAAACCTAACCCTAACCCTAACCCTAACCCTAACCCTAACCCTAACCCTAACCCGTACCCTAACCCGTACCCTAACCCGTACCCTAACCCTAACCCGTACCCTAACCCTAACCCGTACCCTAACCCGTACCCTAACCCTAACCCGTACCCTAACCCTAACCCGTACTCTAACCCTAACCCTAACCCTAACCCTAACCCTAAGCCTAACCCTAACCCTAACCCTAACCCTAAGCCTGACACAGTCCTAAGCCTGACCCTAACCCTAACCCTAACCCTGACCGTGACTGTGTTCCCGACCCTAACCGCAATCCTTAAGGTAACCCTATCCCTGATCTAATGCCAACCACGATCCTAAACCTAATGCTGAGGCTAAACATAAAACTAAACCCTACCCTAACCCAAAACCTAACCCTAACCTTAAGGCTGTCTAACCCTAACCGAACCATAACCCTACTTCTAAACCTAATCCTAACTCCAAACCCAAACCTTTCCCCTAAATCTAATCCTGAAACTGAACCGTATATTGACCCCAATCCAAATCCTGACCCTGACCATAAACCGGACCCCGGCCCAGACCTTCACCAGATCCTGACCCTAAACCTAACCCTGACAATAGCACTGACCCAAAACTAACCCTGTCCTTGAGCTGAACGTGGACCCTAAACCAAAACCAGATCCTGACCCTAAACCTGACACTGGCTCTGAACTTCACCCTGACCCTGACCCAGACCCTGAACATAAACCTAAACCTGACCCTAACGGTGACCCTACACTGACCCTAACACTAACCCTGAAGCTGACTGTGATTCTGACCCTAACTGTAACCCTAAAGGTAACCCTGACCCTGACCCTGATATGGACCATGACACAAAACATAACAATGATTCTAACCCTACAACTAACCCATAAAACTAATGCAGACCCTGACCCTAAACCAGTGTAACCCTAATCCTCAAATTAATTCTAATTCTCACCCCAAACCCATACTTTAAACCTATCCCTGAATTTATCCCTGAATCTGACCTGACCCTTACCCTGAACTTTGCCAAAACTTGACCCTGATCCGAATTTTGACCCTAAACAGAACCCTGGCCCTGACCCTAAACTGAACCCTGGCCCTGACCCTAAACCTGACCCTAATACTTTCACTGACACTGACCATAAACCTAACTCTGACCCAGACCGTGAGCCTGACCAGAACTCTAACCCTAAAGCTAAACTAAGTCAGGACCCTAATCATAACCCAGAATCTAAACATAAAGCAGGCCTTATTCTAACCATGACCATAATCCTGAACTGGACCCTAACCATAACACTGAACATGACACCAAACCTATCCCTGACCCTGACCCTTACTCTGAAACTAACCCTAACCCTGACACTGACTGTGAGCCTGACCATAAACCTAACCCTGAACCTAACCCTAACCCTGACCCCTACACTACGCCTAACGATAACCCTGCCCCTAACAATGTCTAACCCTAACCCTGAACCTAACTATAACCCTAAAATTAACCCGGTCCTAAAACTAACTGAAAACGCTGACCCTGACTCTGACTGTGAGCCTGACCATAAACCTAACCATAAACCTAAACCTAACCCTAACCCTAACCCTAACCCTAACCCTAACCCGTACCCTAACCCGTACCCTAACCCGTACCCTAACCCGTACCCTAACCCTAACCCGTACCCTAACCCTAACCCGTACCCTAACCCGTACCCTAACCCTAACCCGTACCCTAACCCTAACCCGTACCCTAACCCTAACCCTAACCCTAACCCTAACCCTAACCCTAAGCCTAACCCTAACCCTAACCCTAACCCTAAGCCTGACACAGTCCTAAGCCTGACCCTAACCCTAACCCTAACCCTGACCGTGACTGTGTTCCCGACCCTAACCGCAATCCTTAAGGTAACCCTATCCCTGATCTAATGCCAACCACGATCCTAAACCTAATGCTGAGGCTAAACATAAAACTAAACCCTACCCTAACCCAAAACCTAACCCTAACCTTAAGGCTGTCTAACCCTAACCGAACCATAACCCTACTTCTAAACCTAATCCTAACTCCAAACCCAAACCTTTCCCCTAAATCTAATCCTGAAACTGAACCGTATATTGACCCCAATCCAAATCCTGACCCTGACCATAAACCGGACCCCGGCCCAGACCTTCACCAGATCCTGACCCTAAACCTAACCCTGACAATAGCACTGACCCAAAACTAACCCTGTCCTTGAGCTGAACGTGGACCCTAAACCAAAACCAGATCCTGACCCTAAACCTGACACTGGCTCTGAACTTCACCCTGACCCTGACCCAGACCCTGAACATAAACCTAAACCTGACCCTAACGGTGACCCTACACTGACCCTAACACTAACCCTGAAGCTGACTGTGATTCTGACCCTAACTGTAACCCTAAAGGTAACCCTGACCCTGACCCTGATATGGACCATGACACAAAACATAACAATGATTCTAACCCTACAACTAACCCATAAAACTAATGCAGACCCTGACCCTAAACCAGTGTAACCCTAATCCTCAAATTAATTCTAATTCTCACCCCAAACCCATACTTTAAACCTATCCCTGAATTTATCCCTGAATCTGACCTGACCCTTACCCTGAACTTTGCCAAAACTTGACCCTGATCCGAATTTTGACCCTAAACAGAACCCTGGCCCTGACCCTAAACTGAACCCTGGCCCTGACCCTAAACCTGACCCTAATACTTTCACTGACACTGACCATAAACCTAACTCTGACCCAGACCGTGAGCCTGACCAGAACTCTAACCCTAAAGCTAAACTAAGTCAGGACCCTAATCATAACCCAGAATCTAAACATAAAGCAGGCCTTATTCTAACCATGACCATAATCCTGAACTGGACCCTAACCATAACACTGAACATGACACCAAACCTATCCCTGACCCTGACCCTTACTCTGAAACTAACCCTAACCCTGACACTGACTGTGAGCCTGACCATAAACCTAACCCTGAACCTAACCCTAACCCTGACCCCTACACTACGCCTAACGATAACCCTGCCCCTAACAATGTCTAACCCTAACCCTGAACCTAACTATAACCCTAAAATTAACCCGGTCCTAAAACTAACTGAAAACGCTGACCCTGACTCTGACTGTGAGCCTGACCATAAACCTAACCCTAACCCTAAACCTAAACCTAACCCTAACCCGTACCCTAACCCGTACCCTAACCCGTACCCTAACCCGTACCCTAACCCGTACCCTAACCCTAACCCGTACCCTAACCCGTACCCTAACCCTAACCCGTACCCTAACCCGTACCCTAACCCTAACCCGTACCCTAACCCTAACCCTAACCCTAACCCTAACCCTAAGCCTAACCCTAACCCTAACCCTAACCCTAAGCCTGACACAGTCCTAATCCTGACCCTAACCCTAACCCTAACCCTGACCGTGACTGTGTTCCCGACCCTAACCGCAATCCTTAAGGTAACCCTATCCCTGATCTAATGCCAACCACGATCCTAAACCTAATGCTGAGGCTAAACATAAAACTAAACCCTACCCTAACCCAAAACCTAACCCTAACCTTAAGGCTGTCTAACCCTAACCGAACCATAACCCTACTTCTAAACCTAATCCTAACTCCAAACCCAAACCTTTCCCCTAAATCTAATCCTGAAACTGAACCGTATATTGACCCCAATCCAAATCCTGACCCTGACCATAAACCGGACCCCGGCCCAGACCTTCACCAGATCCTGACCCTAAACCTAACCCTGACAATAGCACTGACCCAAAACTAACCCTGTCCTTGAGCTGAACGTGGACCCTAAACCAAAACCAGATCCTGACCCTAAACCTGACACTGGCTCTGAACTTCACCCTGACCCTGACCCAGACCCTGAACATAAACCTAAACCTGACCCTAACGGTGACCCTACACTGACCCTAACACTAACCCTGAAGCTGACTGTGATTCTGACCCTAACTGTAACCCTAAAGGTAACCCTGACCCTGACCCTGATATGGACCATGACACAAAACATAACAATGATTCTAACCCTACAACTAACCCATAAAACTAATGCAGACCCTGACCCTAAACCAGTGTAACCCTAATCCTCAAATTAATTCTAATTCTCACCCCAAACCCATACTTTAAACCTATCCCTGAATTTATCCCTGAATCTGACCTGACCCTTACCCTGAACTTTGCCAAAACTTGACCCTGATCCGAATTTTGACCCTAAACAGAACCCTGGCCCTGACCCTAAACTGAACCCTGGCCCTGACCCTAAACCTGACCCTAATACTTTCACTGACACTGACCATAAACCTAACTCTGACCCAGACCGTGAGCCTGACCAGAACTCTAACCCTAAAGCTAAACTAAGTCAGGACCCTAATCATAACCCAGAATCTAAACATAAAGCAGGCCTTATTCTAACCATGACCATAATCCTGAACTGGACCCTAACCATAACACTGAACATGACACCAAACCTATCCCTGACCCTGACCCTTACTCTGAAACTAACCCTAACCCTGACACTGACTGTGAGCCTGACCATAAACCTAACCCTGAACCTAACCCTAACCCTGACCCCTACACTACGCCTAACGATAACCCTGCCCCTAACAATGTCTAACCCTAACCCTGAACCTAACTATAACCCTAAAATTAACCCGGTCCTAAAACTAACTGAAAACGCTGACCCTGACTCTGACTGTGAGCCTGACCATAAACCTAACCCTAACCCTAAACCTAAACCTAACCCTAACCCGTACCCTAACCCGTACCCTAACCCTAACCCGTACCCTAACCCGTACCCTAACCCTAACCCGTACCCTAACCCGTACCCTAACCCTAACCCGTACCCTAACCCGTACCCTAAACCTAACCCGTACCCTAACCCTAACCCGTACCCTAACCCGTACCCTAACCCTAACCCTAACCCTAAGCCTAACCCTAACCCTAACCCTAAGCCTGACACAGTCCTAAGCCTGACCCTAACCCTAACCCTAACCCTGACCGTGACTGTGTTCCCGACCCTAACCGCAATCCTTAAGGTAACCCTATCCCTGATCTAATGCCAACCACGATCCTAAACCTAATGCTGAGGCTAAACATAAAACTAAACCCTACCCTAACCCAAAACCTAACCCTAACCTTAAGGCTGTCTAACCCTAACCGAACCATAACCCTACTTCTAAACCTAATCCTAACTCCAAACCCAAACCTTTCCCCTAAATCTAATCCTGAAACTGAACCGTATATTGACCCCAATCCAAATCCTGACCCTGACCATAAACCGGACCCCGGCCCAGACCTTCACCAGATCCTGACCCTAAACCTAACCCTGACAATAGCACTGACCCAAAACTAACCCTGTCCTTGAGCTGAACGTGGACCCTAAACCAAAACCAGATCCTGACCCTAAACCTGACACTGGCTCTGAACTTCACCCTGACCCTGACCCAGACCCTGAACATAAACCTAAACCTGACCCTAACGGTGACCCTACACTGACCCTAACACTAACCCTGAAGCTGACTGTGATTCTGACCCTAACTGTAACCCTAAAGGTAACCCTGACCCTGACCCTGATATGGACCATGACACAAAACATAACAATGATTCTAACCCTACAACTAACCCATAAAACTAATGCAGACCCTGACCCTAAACCAGTGTAACCCTAATCCTCAAATTAATTCTAATTCTCACCCCAAACCCATACTTTAAACCTATCCCTGAATTTATCCCTGAATCTGACCTGACCCTTACCCTGAACTTTGCCAAAACTTGACCCTGATCCGAATTTTGACCCTAAACAGAACCCTGGCCCTGACCCTAAACTGAACCCTGGCCCTGACCCTAAACCTGACCCTAATACTTTCACTGACACTGACCATAAACCTAACTCTGACCCAGACCGTGAGCCTGACCAGAACTCTAACCCTAAAGCTAAACTAAGTCAGGACCCTAATCATAACCCAGAATCTAAACATAAAGCAGGCCTTATTCTAACCATGACCATAATCCTGAACTGGACCCTAACCATAACACTGAACATGACACCAAACCTATCCCTGACCCTGACCCTTACTCTGAAACTAACCCTAACCCTGACACTGACTGTGAGCCTGACCATAAACCTAACCCTGAACCTAACCCTAACCCTGACCCCTACACTACGCCTAACGATAACCCTGCCCCTAACAATGTCTAACCCTAACCCTGAACCTAACTATAACCCTAAAATTAACCCGGTCCTAAAACTAACTGAAAACGCTGACCCTGACTCTGACTGTGAGCCTGACCATAAACCTAACCCTAAACCTAAACCTAACCCTAACCCTAACCCTAACCCTAACCCTAACCCGTACCCTAACCCGTACCCTAACCCTAACCCGTACCCTAACCCGTACCCTAACCCTAACCCGTACCCTAACCCATACCCTAACCCTAACCCGTACCCTAACCCGTACCCTAACCCTAACCCGTACCCTAACCCTAACCCGTACCCTAACCCTAACCCTAACCCTAACCCTAACCCTAAGCCTAACCCTAACCCTAACCCTAACCCTAAGCCTGACACAGTCCTAAGCCTGACCCTAACCCTAACCCTAACCCTGACCGTGACTGTGTTCCCGACCCTAACCGCAATCCTTAAGGTAACCCTATCCCTGATCTAATGCCAACCACGATCCTAAACCTAATGCTGAGGCTAAACATAAAACTAAACCCTACCCTAACCCAAAACCTAACCCTAACCTTAAGGCTGTCTAACCCTAACCGAACCATAACCCTACTTCTAAACCTAATCCTAACTCCAAACCCAAACCTTTCCCCTAAATCTAATCCTGAAACTGAACCGTATATTGACCCCAATCCAAATCCTGACCCTGACCATAAACCGGACCCCGGCCCAGACCTTCACCAGATCCTGACCCTAAACCTAACCCTGACAATAGCACTGACCCAAAACTAACCCTGTCCTTGAGCTGAACGTGGACCCTAAACCAAAACCAGATCCTGACCCTAAACCTGACACTGGCTCTGAACTTCACCCTGACCCTGACCCAGACCCTGAACATAAACCTAAACCTGACCCTAACGGTGACCCTACACTGACCCTAACACTAACCCTGAAGCTGACTGTGATTCTGACCCTAACTGTAACCCTAAAGGTAACCCTGACCCTGACCCTGATATGGACCATGACACAAAACATAACAATGATTCTAACCCTACAACTAACCCATAAAACTAATGCAGACCCTGACCCTAAACCAGTGTAACCCTAATCCTCAAATTAATTCTAATTCTCACCCCAAACCCATACTTTAAACCTATCCCTGAATTTATCCCTGAATCTGACCTGACCCTTACCCTGAACTTTGCCAAAACTTGACCCTGATCCGAATTTTGACCCTAAACAGAACCCTGGCCCTGACCCTAAACTGAACCCTGGCCCTGACCCTAAACCTGACCCTAATACTTTCACTGACACTGACCATAAACCTAACTCTGACCCAGACCGTGAGCCTGACCAGAACTCTAACCCTAAAGCTAAACTAAGTCAGGAACCTAATCATAACCCAGAATCTAAACATAAAGCAGGCCTTATTCTAACCATGACCATAATCCTGAACTGGACCCTAACCATAACACTGAACATGACACCAAACCTATCCCTGACCCTGACCCTTACTCTGAAACTAACCCTAACCCTGACACTGACTGTGAGCCTGACCATAAACCTAACCCTGAACCTAACCCTAACCCTGACCCCTACACTACGCCTAACGATAACCCTGCCCCTAACAATGTCTAACCCTAACCCTGAACCTAACTATAACCCTAAAATTAACCCGGTCCTAAAACTAACTGAAAACGCTGACCCTGACTCTGACTGTGAGCCTGACCATAAACCTAACCCTAAACCTAAACCTAACCCTAACCCTAACCCTAACCCTATCCCTAACCCTAACCCATACCCTAACCCGTACCCTAACCCGTACCCTAACCCTAACCCGTACCCTAACCCGTACCCTAACCCTAACCCGTACCCTAACCCGTACCCTAACCCTAACCCGTACCCTAACCCTAACCCGTACCCTAACCCTAACCCTAACCCTAAACCTAACCCTAACCCTAAGCCTAACCCTAACCCTAACCCTAACCCTAAGCCTGACACAGTCCTAAGCCTGACCCTAACCCTAACCCTAACCCTGACCGTGACTGTGTTCCCGACCCTAACCGCAATCCTTAAGGTAACCCTATCCCTGATCTAATGCCAACCACGATCCTAAACCTAATGCTGAGGCTAAACATAAAACTAAACCCTACCCTAACCCAAAACCTAACCCTAACCTTAAGGCTGTCTAACCCTAACCGAACCATAACCCTACTTCTAAACCTAATCCTAACTCCAAACCCAAACCTTTCCCCTAAATCTAATCCTGAAACTGAACCGTATATTGACCCCAATCCAAATCCTGACCCTGACCATAAACCGGACCCCGGCCCAGACCTTCACCAGATCCTGACCCTAAACCTAACCCTGACAATAGCACTGACCCAAAACTAACCCTGTCCTTGAGCTGAACGTGGACCCTAAACCAAAACCAGATCCTGACCCTAAACCTGACACTGGCTCTGAACTTCACCCTGACCCTGACCCAGACCCTGAACATAAACCTAAACCTGACCCTAACGGTGACCCTACACTGACCCTAACACTAACCCTGAAGCTGACTGTGATTCTGACCCTAACTGTAACCCTAAAGGTAACCCTGACCCTGACCCTGATATGGACCATGACACAAAACATAACAATGATTCTAACCCTACAACTAACCCATAAAACTAATGCAGACCCTGACCCTAAACCAGTGTAACCCTAATCCTCAAATTAATTCTAATTCTCACCCCAAACCCATACTTTAAACCTATCCCTGAATTTATCCCTGAATCTGACCTGACCCTTACCCTGAACTTTGCCAAAACTTGACCCTGATCCGAATTTTGACCCTAAACAGAACCCTGGCCCTGACCCTAAACTGAACCCTGGCCCTGACCCTAAACCTGACCCTAATACTTTCACTGACACTGACCATAAACCTAACTCTGACCCAGACCGTGAGCCTGACCAGAACTCTAACCCTAAAGCTAAACTAAGTCAGGACCCTAATCATAACCCAGAATCTAAACATAAAGCAGGCCTTATTCTAACCATGACCATAATCCTGAACTGGACCCTAACCATAACACTGAACATGACACCAAACCTATCCCTGACCCTGACCCTTACTCTGAAACTAACCCTAACCCTGACACTGACTGTGAGCCTGACCATAAACCTAACCCTGAACCTAACCCTAACCCTGACCCCTACACTACGCCTAACGATAACCCTGCCCCTAACAATGTCTAACCCTAACCCTGAACCTAACTATAACCCTAAAATTAACCCGGTCCTAAAACTAACTGAAAACGCTGACCCTGACTCTGACTGTGAGCCTGACCATAAACCTAACCATAAACCTAAACCTAACCCTAACCCTAACCCTAACCCTAACCCTAACCCTAACCCGTACCCTAACCCGTACCCTAACCCGTACCCTAACCCGTACCCTAACCCTAACCCGTACCCTAACCCTAACCCGTACCCTAACCCGTACCCTAACCCTAACCCGTACCCTAACCCTAACCCGTACCCTAACCCTAACCCTAACCCTAACCCTAACCCTAAGCCTGACACAGTCCTAAGCCTGACCCTAACCCTAACCCTAACCCTGACCGTGACTGTGTTCCCGACCCTAACCGCAATCCTTAAGGTAACCCTATCCCTGATCTAATGCCAACCACGATCCTAAACCTAATGCTGAGGCTAAACATAAAACTAAACCCTACCCTAACCCAAAACCTAACCCTAACCTTAAGGCTGTCTAACCCTAACCGAACCATAACCCTACTTCTAAACCTAATCCTAACTCCAAACCCAAACCTTTCCCCTAAATCTAATCCTGAAACTGAACCGTATATTGACCCCAATCCAAATCCTGACCCTGACCATAAACCGGACCCCGGCCCAGACCTTCACCAGATCCTGACCCTAAACCTAACCCTGACAATAGCACTGACCCAAAACTAACCCTGTCCTTGAGCTGAACGTGGACCCTAAACCAAAACCAGATCCTGACCCTAAACCTGACACTGGCTCTGAACTTCACCCTGACCCTGACCCAGACCCTGAACATAAACCTAAACCTGACCCTAACGGTGACCCTACACTGACCCTAACACTAACCCTGAAGCTGACTGTGATTCTGACCCTAACTGTAACCCTAAAGGTAACCCTGACCCTGACCCTGATATGGACCATGACACAAAACATAACAATGATTCTAACCCTACAACTAACCCATAAAACTAATGCAGACCCTGACCCTAAACCAGTGTAACCCTAATCCTCAAATTAATTCTAATTCTCACCCCAAACCCATACTTTAAACCTATCCCTGAATTTATCCCTGAATCTGACCTGACCCTTACCCTGAACTTTGCCAAAACTTGACCCTGATCCGAATTTTGACCCTAAACAGAACCCTGGCCCTGACCCTAAACTGAACCCTGGCCCTGACCCTAAACCTGACCCTAATACTTTCACTGACACTGACCATAAACCTAACTCTGACCCAGACCGTGAGCCTGACCAGAACTCTAACCCTAAAGCTAAACTAAGTCAGGACCCTAATCATAACCCAGAATCTAAACATAAAGCAGGCCTTATTCTAACCATGACCATAATCCTGAACTGGACCCTAACCATAACACTGAACATGACACCAAACCTATCCCTGACCCTGACCCTTACTCTGAAACTAACCCTAACCCTGACACTGACTGTGAGCCTGACCATAAACCTAACCCTGAACCTAACCCTAACCCTGACCCCTACACTACGCCTAACGATAACCCTGCCCCTAACAATGTCTAACCCTAACCCTGAACCTAACTATAACCCTAAAATTAACCCGGTCCTAAAACTAACTGAAAACGCTGACCCTGACTCTGACTGTGAGCCTGACCATAAACCTAACCCTAAACCTAAATCTAACCCTAACCCTAACCCTAACCCTAACCCTAACCCTAACCCTAACCCGTACCCTAACACGTACCCTAACCCTAACCCGTACCCTAACCCTAACCCGTACCCTAACCCGTACCCTAACCCTAACCCGTACCCTAACCCTAACCCGTACCCTAACCCTAACCCTAACCCTAACCCTAACCCTAACCCTAAGCCTAACCCTAACCCTAACCCTAACCCTAAGCCTGACACAGTCCTAAGCCTGACCCTAACCCTAACCCTAACCCTGACCGTGACTGTGTTCCCGACCCTAACCGCAATCCTTAAGGTAACCCTATCCCTGATCTAATGCCAACCACGATCCTAAACCTAATGCTGAGGCTAAACATAAAACTAAACCCTACCCTAACCCAAAACCTAACCCTAACCTTAAGGCTGTCTAACCCTAACCGAACCATAACCCTACTTCTAAACCTAATCCTAACTCCAAACCCAAACCTTTCCCCTAAATCTAATCCTGAAACTGAACCGTATATTGACCCCAATCCAAATCCTGACCCTGACCATAAACCGGACCCCGGCCCAGACCTTCACCAGATCCTGACCCTAAACCTAACCCTGACAATAGCACTGACCCAAAACTAACCCTGTCCTTGAGCTGAACGTGGACCCTAAACCAAAACCAGATCCTGACCCTAAACCTGACACTGGCTCTGAACTTCACCCTGACCCTGACCCAGACCCTGAACATAAACCTAAACCTGACCCTAACGGTGACCCTACACTGACCCTAACACTAACCCTGAAGCTGACTGTGATTCTGACCCTAACTGTAACCCTAAAGGTAACCCTGACCCTGACCCTGATATGGACCATGACACAAAACATAACAATGATTCTAACCCTACAACTAACCCATAAAACTAATGCAGACCCTGACCCTAAACCAGTGTAAACCTAATCCTCAAATTAATTCTAATTCTCACCCCAAACCCATACTTTAAACCTACCCTGAATTTATCCCTGAATCTGACCTGACCCTTACCCTGAACTTTGCCAAAACTTGACCCTGATCCGAATTTTGACCCTAAACAGAACCCTGGCCCTGACCCTAAACTGAACCCTGGCCCTGACCCTAAACCTGACCCTAATACTTTCACTGACACTGACCATAAACCTAACTCTGACCCAGACCGTGAGCCTGACCAGAACTCTAACCCTAAAGCTAAACTAAGTCAGGACCCTAATCATAACCCAGAATCTAAACATAAAGCAGGCCTTATTCTAACCATGACCATAATCCTGAACTGGACCCTAACCATAACACTGAACATGACACCAAACCTATCCCTGACCCTGACCCTTACTCTGAAACTAACCCTAACCCTGACACTGACTGTGAGCCTGACCATAAACCTAACCCTGAACCTAACCCTAACCCTGACCCCTACACTACGCCTAACGATAACCCTGCCCCTAACAATGTCTAACCCTAACCCTGAACCTAACTATAACCCTAAAATTAACCCGGTCCTAAAACTAACTGAAAACGCTGACCCTGACTCTGACTGTGAGCCTGACCATAAACCTAACCCTAACCCGTACCCTAACCCTAACCCTAACCCTAACCCTAACCCTAAGCCTAACCCTAACCCTAACCCTAACCCTAAGCCTGACACAGTCCTAAGCCTGACCCTAACCCTAACCCTAACCCTGACCGTGACTGTGTTCCCGACCCTAACCGCAATCCTTAAGGTAACCCTATCCCTGATCTAATGCCAACCACGATCCTAAACCTAATGCTGAGGCTAAACATAAAACTAAACCCTACCCTAACCCAAAACCTAACCCTAACCTTAAGGCTGTCTAACCCTAACCGAACCATAACCCTACTTCTAAACCTAATCCTAACTCCAAACCCAAACCTTTCCCCTAAATCTAATCCTGAAACTGAACCGTATATTGACCCCAATCCAAATCCTGACCCTGACCATAAACCGGACCCCGGCCCAGACCTTCACCAGATCCTGACCCTAAACCTAACCCTGACAATAGCACTGACCCAAAACTAACCCTGTCCTTGAGCTGAACGTGGACCCTAAACCAAAACCAGATCCTGACCCTAAACCTGACACTGGCTCTGAACTTCACCCTGACCCTGACCCAGACCCTGAACATAAACCTAAACCTGACCCTAACGGTGACCCTACACTGACCCTAACACTAACCCTGAAGCTGACTGTGATTCTGACCCTAACTGTAACCCTAAAGGTAACCCTGACCCTGACCCTGATATGGACCATGACACAAAACATAACAATGATTCTAACCCTACAACTAACCCATAAAACTAATGCAGACCCTGACCCTAAACCAGTGTAACCCTAATCCTCAAATTAATTCTAATTCTCACCCCAAACCCATACTTTAAACCTATCCCTGAATTTATCCCTGAATCTGACCTGACCCTTACCCTGAACTTTGCCAAAACTTGACCCTGATCCGAATTTTGACCCTAAACAGAACCCTGGCCCTGACCCTAAACTGAACCCTGGCCCTGACCCTAAACCTGACCCTAATACTTTCACTGACACTGACCATAAACCTAACTCTGACCCAGACCGTGAGCCTGACCAGAACTCTAACCCTAAAGCTAAACTAAGTCAGGACCCTAATCATAACCCAGAATCTAAACATAAAGCAGGCCTTATTCTAACCATGACCATAATCCTGAACTGGACCCTAACCATAACACTGAACATGACACCAAACCTATCCCTGACCCTGACCCTTACTCTGAAACTAACCCTAACCCTGACACTGACTGTGAGCCTGACCATAAACCTAACCCTGAACCTAACCCTAACCCTGACCCCTACACTACGCCTAACGATAACCCTGCCCCTAACAATGTCTAACCCTAACCCTGAACCTAACTATAACCCTAAAATTAACCCGGTCCTAAAACTAACTGAAAACGCTGACCCTGACTCTGACTGTGAGCCTGACCATAAACCTAACCCTAAACCTAAACCTAACCCTAACCCTAACCCTAACCCTAACCCGTACCCTAACCCGTACCCTAACCCGTACCCTAACCCTAACCCGTACCCTAACCCGTACCCTAACCCTAACCCGTACCCTAACCCTAACCCTAACCCTAACCCTAACCCTAAGCCTAACCCTAACCCTAACCCTAACCCTAAGCCTGACACAGTCCTAAGCCTGACCCTAACCCTAACCCTAACCCTGACCGTGACTGTGTTCCCGACCCTAACCGCAATCCTTAAGGTAACCCTATCCCTGATCTAATGCCAACCACGATCCTAAACCTAATGCTGAGGCTAAACATAAAACTAAACCCTACCCTAACCCAAAACCTAACCCTAACCTTAAGGCTGTCTAACCCTAACCGAACCATAACCCTACTTCTAAACCTAATCCTAACTCCAAACCCAAACCTTTCCCCTAAATCTAATCCTGAAACTGAACCGTATATTGACCCCAATCCAAATCCTGACCCTGACCATAAACCGGACCCCGGCCCAGACCTTCACCAGATCCTGACCCTAAACCTAACCCTGACAATAGCACTGACCCAAAACTAACCCTGTCCTTGAGCTGAACGTGGACCCTAAACCAAAACCAGATCCTGACCCTAAACCTGACACTGGCTCTGAACTTCACCCTGACCCTGACCCAGACCCTGAACATAAACCTAAACCTGACCCTAACGGTGACCCTACACTGACCCTAACACTAACCCTGAAGCTGACTGTGATTCTGACCCTAACTGTAACCCTAAAGGTAACCCTGACCCTGACCCTGATATGGACCATGACACAAAACATAACAATGATTCTAACCCTACAACTAACCCATAAAACTAATGCAGACCCTGACCCTAAACCAGTGTAAACCTAATCCTCAAATTAATTCTAATTCTCACCCCAAACCCATACTTTAAACCTACCCTGAATTTATCCCTGAATCTGACCTGACCCTTACCCTGAACTTTGCCAAAACTTGACCCTGATCCGAATTTTGACCCTAAACAGAACCCTGGCCCTGACCCTAAACTGAACCCTGGCCCTGACCCTAAACCTGACCCTAATACTTTCACTGACACTGACCATAAACCTAACTCTGACCCAGACCGTGAGCCTGACCAGAACTCTAACCCTAAAGCTAAACTAAGTCAGGACCCTAATCATAACCCAGAATCTAAACATAAAGCAGGCCTTATTCTAACCATGACCATAATCCTGAACTGGACCCTAACCATAACACTGAACATGACACCAAACCTATCCCTGACCCTGACCCTTACTCTGAAACTAACCCTAACCCTGACACTGACTGTGAGCCTGACCATAAACCTAACCCTGAACCTAACCCTAACCCTGACCCCTACACTACGCCTAACGATAACCCTGCCCCTAACAATGTCTAACCCTAACCCTGAACCTAACTATAACCCTAAAATTAACCCGGTCCTAAAACTAACTGAAAACGCTGACCCTGACTCTGACTGTGAGCCTGACCATAAACCTAACCCTAACCCGTACCCTAACCCTAACCCTAACCCTAACCCTAACCCTAACCCTAAGCCTAACCCTAACCCTAACCCTAACCCTAAGCCTGACACAGTCCTAAGCCTGACCCTAACCCTAACCCTAACCCTGACCGTGACTGTGTTCCCGACCCTAACCGCAATCCTTAAGGTAACCCTATCCCTGATCTAATGCCAACCACGATCCTAAACCTAATGCTGAGGCTAAACATAAAACTAAACCCTACCCTAACCCAAAACCTAACCCTAACCTTAAGGCTGTCTAACCCTAACCGAACCATAACCCTACTTCTAAACCTAATCCTAACTCCAAACCCAAACCTTTCCCCTAAATCTAATCCTGAAACTGAACCGTATATTGACCCCAATCCAAATCCTGACCCTGACCATAAACCGGACCCCGGCCCAGACCTTCACCAGATCCTGACCCTAAACCTAACCCTGACAATAGCACTGACCCAAAACTAACCCTGTCCTTGAGCTGAACGTGGACCCTAAACCAAAACCAGATCCTGACCCTAAACCTGACACTGGCTCTGAACTTCACCCTGACCCTGACCCAGACCCTGAACATAAACCTAAACCTGACCCTAACGGTGACCCTACACTGACCCTAACACTAACCCTGAAGCTGACTGTGATTCTGACCCTAACTGTAACCCTAAAGGTAACCCTGACCCTGACCCTGATATGGACCATGACACAAAACATAACAATGATTCTAACCCTACAACTAACCCATAAAACTAATGCAGACCCTGACCCTAAACCAGTGTAACCCTAATCCTCAAATTAATTCTAATTCTCACCCCAAACCCATACTTTAAACCTACCCTGAATTTATCCCTGAATCTGACCTGACCCTTACCCTGAACTTTGCCAAAACTTGACCCTGATCCGAATTTTGACCCTAAACAGAACCCTGGCCCTGACCCTAAACTGAACCCTGGCCCTGACCCTAAACCTGACCCTAATACTTTCACTGACACTGACCATAAACCTAACTCTGACCCAGACCGTGAGCCTGACCAGAACTCTAACCCTAAAGCTAAACTAAGTCAGGACCCTAATCATAACCCAGAATCTAAACATAAAGCAGGCCTTATTCTAACCATGACCATAATCCTGAACTGGACCCTAACCATAACACTGAACATGACACCAAACCTATCCCTGACCCTGACCCTTACTCTGAAACTAACCCTAACCCTGACACTGACTGTGAGCCTGACCATAAACCTAACCCTGAACCTAACCCTAACCCTGACCCCTACACTACGCCTAACGATAACCCTGCCCCTAACAATGTCTAACCCTAACCCTGAACCTAACTATAACCCTAAAATTAACCCGGTCCTAAAACTAACTGAAAACGCTGACCCTGACTCTGACTGTGAGCCTGACCATAAACCTAACCCTAACCCGTACCCTAACCCTAACCCTAACCCTAACCCTAACCCTAAGCCTAACCCTAACCCTAACCCTAACCCTAAGCCTGACACAGTCCTAAGCCTGACCCTAACCCTAACCCTAACCCTGACCGTGACTGTGTTCCCGACCCTAACCGCAATCCTTAAGGTAACCCTATCCCTGATCTAATGCCAACCACGATCCTAAACCTAATGCTGAGGCTAAACATAAAACTAAACCCTACCCTAACCCAAAACCTAACCCTAACCTTAAGGCTGTCTAACCCTAACCGAACCATAACCCTACTTCTAAACCTAATCCTAACTCCAAACCCAAACCTTTCCCCTAAATCTAATCCTGAAACTGAACCGTATATTGACCCCAATCCAAATCCTGACCCTGACCATAAACCGGACCCCGGCCCAGACCTTCACCAGATCCTGACCCTAAACCTAACCCTGACAATAGCACTGACCCAAAACTAACCCTGTCCTTGAGCTGAACGTGGACCCTAAACCAAAACCAGATCCTGACCCTAAACCTGACACTGGCTCTGAACTTCACCCTGACCCTGACCCAGACCCTGAACATAAACCTAAACCTGACCCTAACGGTGACCCTACACTGACCCTAACACTAACCCTGAAGCTGACTGTGATTCTGACCCTAACTGTAACCCTAAAGGTAACCCTGACCCTGACCCTGATATGGACCATGACACAAAACATAACAATGATTCTAACCCTACAACTAACCCATAAAACTAATGCAGACCCTGACCCTAAACCAGTGTAACCCTAATCCTCAAATTAATTCTAATTCTCACCCCAAACCCATACTTTAAACCTATCCCTGAATTTATCCCTGAATCTGACCTGACCCTTACCCTGAACTTTGCCAAAACTTGACCCTGATCCGAATTTTGACCCTAAACAGAACCCTGGCCCTGACCCTAAACTGAACCCTGGCCCTGACCCTAAACCTGACCCTAATACTTTCACTGACACTGACCATAAACCTAACTCTGACCCAGACCGTGAGCCTGACCAGAACTCTAACCCTAAAGCTAAACTAAGTCAGGACCCTAATCATAACCCAGAATCTAAACATAAAGCAGGCCTTATTCTAACCATGACCATAATCCTGAACTGGACCCTAACCATAACACTGAACATGACACCAAACCTATCCCTGACCCTGACCCTTACTCTGAAACTAACCCTAACCCTGACACTGACTGTGAGCCTGACCATAAACCTAACCCTGAACCTAACCCTAACCCTGACCCCTACACTACGCCTAACGATAACCCTGCCCCTAACAATGTCTAACCCTAACCCTGAACCTAACTATAACCCTAAAATTAACCCGGTCCTAAAACTAACTGAAAACGCTGACCCTGACTCTGACTGTGAGCCTGACCATAAACCTAACCCTAAACCTAAACCTAACCCTAACCCTAACCCTAACCCTAACCCGTACCCTAACCCGTACCCTAACCCGTACCCTAACCCTAACCCGTACCCTAACCCGTACCCTAACCCTAACCCGTACCCTAACCCTAACCCTAACCCTAACCCTAACCCTAAGCCTAACCCTAACCCTAACCCTAACCCTAAGCCTGACACAGTCCTAAGCCTGACCCTAACCCTAACCCTAACCCTGACCGTGACTGTGTTCCCGACCCTAACCGCAATCCTTAAGGTAACCCTATCCCTGATCTAATGCCAACCACGATCCTAAACCTAATGCTGAGGCTAAACATAAAACTAAACCCTACCCTAACCCAAAACCTAACCCTAACCTTAAGGCTGTCTAACCCTAACCGAACCATAACCCTACTTCTAAACCTAATCCTAACTCCAAACCCAAACCTTTCCCCTAAATCTAATCCTGAAACTGAACCGTATATTGACCCCAATCCAAATCCTGACCCTGACCATAAACCGGACCCCGGCCCAGACCTTCACCAGATCCTGACCCTAAACCTAACCCTGACAATAGCACTGACCCAAAACTAACCCTGTCCTTGAGCTGAACGTGGACCCTAAACCAAAACCAGATCCTGACCCTAAACCTGACACTGGCTCTGAACTTCACCCTGACCCTGACCCAGACCCTGAACATAAACCTAAACCTGACCCTAACGGTGACCCTACACTGACCCTAACACTAACCCTGAAGCTGACTGTGATTCTGACCCTAACTGTAACCCTAAAGGTAACCCTGACCCTGACCCTGATATGGACCATGACACAAAACATAACAATGATTCTAACCCTACAACTAACCCATAAAACTAATGCAGACCCTGACCCTAAACCAGTGTAACCCTAATCCTCAAATTAATTCTAATTCTCACCCCAAACCCATACTTTAAACCTATCCCTGAATTTATCCCTGAATCTGACCTGACCCTTACCCTGAACTTTGCCAAAACTTGACCCTGATCCGAATTTTGACCCTAAACAGAACCCTGGCCCTGACCCTAAACTGAACCCTGGCCCTGACCCTAAACCTGACCCTAATACTTTCACTGACACTGACCATAAACCTAACTCTGACCCAGACCGTGAGCCTGACCAGAACTCTAACCCTAAAGCTAAACTAAGTCAGGACCCTAATCATAACCCAGAATCTAAACATAAAGCAGGCCTTATTCTAACCATGACCATAATCCTGAACTGGACCCTAACCATAACACTGAACATGACACCAAACCTATCCCTGACCCTGACCCTTACTCTGAAACTAACCCTAACCCTGACACTGACTGTGAGCCTGACCATAAACCTAACCCTGAACCTAACCCTAACCCTGACCCCTACACTACGCCTAACGATAACCCTGCCCCTAACAATGTCTAACCCTAACCCTGAACCTAACTATAACCCTAAAATTAACCCGGTCCTAAAACTAACTGAAAACGCTGACCCTGACTCTGACTGTGAGCCTGAACATAAACCTAACCCTAAACCTAAACCTAACCCTAACCCTAACCCTAACCCTAACCCGTACCCTAACCCGTACCCTAACCCGTACCCTAACCCTAACCCGTACCCTAACCCTAACCCGTACCCTAACCCGTACCCTAACCCTAACCCGTACCCTAACCCTAACCCGTACCCTAACCCTAACCCTAACCCTAACCCTAACCCTAAGCCTAACCCTAACCCTAACCCTAACCCTAAGACTGACACAGTCCTAAGCCTGACCCTAACCCTAACCCTAACCCTGACCGTGACTGTGTTCCCGACCCTAACCGCAATCCTTAAGGTAACCCTATCCCTGATCTAATGCCAACCACGATCCTAAACCTAATGCTGAGGCTAAACATAAAACTAAACCCTACCCTAACCCAAAACCTAACCCTAACCTTAAGGCTGTCTAACCCTAACCGAACCATAACCCTACTTCTAAACCTAATCCTAACTCCAAACCCAAACCTTTCCCCTAAATCTAATCCTGAAACTGAACCGTATATTGACCCCAATCCAAATCCTGACCCTGACCATAAACCGGACCCCGGCCCAGACCTTCACCAGATCCTGACCCTAAACCTAACCCTGACAATAGCACTGACCCAAAACTAACCCTGTCCTTGAGCTGAACGTGGACCCTAAACCAAAACCAGATCCTGACCCTAAACCTGACACTGGCTCTGAACTTCACCCTGACCCTGACCCAGACCCTGAACATAAACCTAAACCTGACCCTAACGGTGACCCTACACTGACCCTAACACTAACCCTGAAGCTGACTGTGATTCTGACCCTAACTGTAACCCTAAAGGTAACCCTGACCCTGACCCTGATATGGACCATGACACAAAACATAACAATGATTCTAACCCTACAACTAACCCATAAAACTAATGCAGACCCTGACCCTAAACCAGTGTAACCCTAATCCTCAAATTAATTCTAATTCTCACCCCAAACCCATACTTTAAACCTATCCCTGAATTTATCCCTGAATCTGACCTGACCCTTACCCTGAACTTTGCCAAAACTTGACCCTGATCCGAATTTTGACCCTAAACAGAACCCTGGCCCTGACCCTAAACTGAACCCTGGCCCTGACCCTAAACCTGACCCTAATACTTTCACTGACACTGACCATAAACCTAACTCTGACCCAGACCGTGAGCCTGACCAGAACTCTAACCCTAAAGCTAAACTAAGTCAGGACCCTAATCATAACCCAGAATCTAAACATAAAGCAGGCCTTATTCTAACCATGACCATAATCCTGAACTGGACCCTAACCATAACACTGAACATGACACCAAACCTATCCCTGACCCTGACCCTTACTCTGAAACTAACCCTAACCCTGACACTGACTGTGAGCCTGACCATAAACCTAACCCTGAACCTAACCCTAACCCTGACCCCTACACTACGCCTAACGATAACCCTGCCCCTAACAATGTCTAACCCTAACCCTGAACCTAACTATAACCCTAAAATTAACCCGGTCCTAAAACTAACTGAAAACGCTGACCCTGACTCTGACTGTGAGCCTGACCATAAACCTAACCCTAAAGCTAAACCTAACCCTAACCCTAACCCTAACCCTAACCCGTACCCTAACCCGTACCCTAACCCGTACCCTAACCCTAACCCGTACCCTAACCCGTACCCTAACCCTAACCCGTACCCTAACCCTAACCCTAACCCTAACCCTAACCCTAAGCCTAACCCTAACCCTAACCCTAACCCTAAGCCTGACACAGTCCTAAGCCTGACCCTAACCCTAACCCTAACCCTGACCGTGACTGTGTTCCCGACCCTAACCGCAATCCTTAAGGTAACCCTATCCCTGATCTAATGCCAACCACGATCCTAAACCTAATGCTGAGGCTAAACATAAAACTAAACCCTACCCTAACCCAAAACCTAACCCTAACCTTAAGGCTGTCTAACCCTAACCGAACCATAACCCTACTTCTAAACCTAATCCTAACTCCAAACCCAAACCTTTCCCCTAAATCTAATCCTGAAACTGAACCGTATATTGACCCCAATCCAAATCCTGACCCTGACCATAAACCGGACCCCGGCCCAGACCTTCACCAGATCCTGACCCTAAACCTAACCCTGACAATAGCACTGACCCAAAACTAACCCTGTCCTTGAGCTGAACGTGGACCCTAAACCAAAACCAGATCCTGACCCTAAACCTGACACTGGCTCTGAACTTCACCCTGACCCTGACCCAGACCCTGAACATAAACCTAAACCTGACCCTAACGGTGACCCTACACTGACCCTAACACTAACCCTGAAGCTGACTGTGATTCTGACCCTAACTGTAACCCTAAAGGTAACCCTGACCCTGACCCTGATATGGACCATGACACAAAACATAACAATGATTCTAACCCTACAACTAACCCATAAAACTAATGCAGACCCTGACCCTAAACCAGTGTAACCCTAATCCTCAAATTAATTCTAATTCTCACCCCAAACCCATACTTTAAACCTATCCCTGAATTTATCCCTGAATCTGACCTGACCCTTACCCTGAACTTTGCCAAAACTTGACCCTGATCCGAATTTTGACCCTAAACAGAACCCTGGCCCTGACCCTAAACTGAACCCTGGCCCTGACCCTAAACCTGACCCTAATACTTTCACTGACACTGACCATAAACCTAACTCTGACCCAGACCGTGAGCCTGACCAGAACTCTAACCCTAAAGCTAAACTAAGTCAGGACCCTAATCATAACCCAGAATCTAAACATAAAGCAGGCCTTATTCTAACCATGACCATAATCCTGAACTGGACCCTAACCATAACACTGAACATGACACCAAACCTATCCCTGACCCTGACCCTTACTCTGAAACTAACCCTAACCCTGACACTGACTGTGAGCCTGACCATAAACCTAACCCTGAACCTAACCCTAACCCTGACCCCTACACTACGTCTAACGATAACCCTGCCCCTAACAATGTCTAACCCTAACCCTGAACCTAACTATAACCCTAAAATTAACCCGGTCCTAAAACTAACAGAAAACGCTGACCCTGACTCTGACTGTGAGCCTGACCATAAACCTAACCCTAAACCTAAACCTAACCCTAACCCTAACCCTAACCCTAACCCTAAACCTAACCCGTACCCTAACTCTAACCCTTACCCTAACCCTAACCCGTACCCTAACCCTAACCCGTACCCTAACCCGTACCCTAACACTAACCCGTACCCTAACCCGTACCCTAACCCTAACCCGTACCCTAACCCGTACCCTAACCCTAACCCTAACCCGTACCCTAACCCGTACCCTAACCCTAACCCTAACCCTAACCCTAAGCCTAACCCTAACCCTAACCCTAACCCTAAGCCTGACACAGTCCTAAGCCTGACCCTAACCCTAACCCTAACCCTGACCGTGACTGTGTTCCCGACCCTAACCGCAATCCTTAAGGTAACCCTATCCCTGATCTAATGCCAACCACGATCCTAAACCTAATGCTGAGGCTAAACATAAAACTAAACCCTACCCTAACCCAAAACCTAACCCTAACCTTAAGGCTGTCTAACCCTAACCGAACCATAACCCTACTTCTAAACCTAATCCTAACTCCAAACCCAAACCTTTCCCCTAAATCTAATCCTGAAACTGAACCGTATATTGACCCCAATCCAAATCCTGACCCTGACCATAAACCGGACCCCGGCCCAGACCTTCACCAGATCCTGACCCTAAACCTAACCCTGACAATAGCACTGACCCAAAACTAACCCTGTCCTTGAGCTGAACGTGGACCCTAAACCAAAACCAGATCCTGACCCTAAACCTGACACTGGCTCTGAACTTCACCCTGACCCTGACCCAGACCCTGAACATAAACCTAAACCTGACCCTAACGGTGACCCTACACTGACCCTAACACTAACCCTGAAGCTGACTGTGATTCTGACCCTAACTGTAACCCTAAAGGTAACCCTGACCCTGACCCTGATATGGACCATGACACAAAACATAACAATGATTCTAACCCTACAACTAACCCATAAAACTAATGCAGACCCTGACCCTAAACCAGTGTAACCCTAATCCTCAAATTAATTCTAATTCTCACCCCAAACCCATACTTTAAACCTATCCCTGAATTTATCCCTGAATCTGACCTGACCCTTACCCTGAACTTTGCCAAAACTTGACCCTGATCCGAATTTTGACCCTAAACAGAACCCTGGCCCTGACCCTAAACTGAACCCTGGCCCTGACCCTAAACCTGACCCTAATACTTTCACTGACACTGACCATAAACCTAACTCTGACCCAGACCGTGAGCCTGACCAGAACTCTAACCCTAAAGCTAAACTAAGTCAGGACCCTAATCATAACCCAGAATCTAAACATAAAGCAGGCCTTATTCTAACCATGACCATAATCCTGAACTGGACCCTAACCATAACACTGAACATGACACCAAACCTATCCCTGACCCTGACCCTTACTCTGAAACTAACCCTAACCCTGACACTGACTGTGAGCCTGACCATAAACCTAACCCTGAACCTAACCCTAACCCTGACCCCTACACTACGCCTAACGATAACCCTGCCCCTACAATGTCTAACCCTAACCCTGAACCTAACTATAACCCTAAAATTAACCCGGTCCTAAAACTAACTGAAAACGCTGACCCTGACTCTGACTGTGAGCCTGACCATAAACCTAACCCTAAACCTAACCCTAACCCTAACCCTAACCCGTACCCTAACCCGTACCCTAACCCGTACCCTAACCCTAACCCGTACCCTAACCCTAACCCGTACCCTAACCCGTACCCTAACCCTAACCCGTACCCTAACCCTAACCCGTACCCTAACCCTAACCCGTACCCTAACCCGTAACCTAACCCGTACCCTAACACTAACCCGTACCCTAACCCGTACCCTAACCCTAACCCGTACCCTAACCCGTACCCTAACCCTAACCCGTACCCTAACCCGTACCCTAACCCTAACCCTAACCCTAACCCTAACCCTAAGCCTAAACCTAACCCTAACCAAAACCCTAAGCCTGACACAGTCCTAAGCCTGACCCTAACCCTAACCCTAACCCTGACCGTGACTCTGTTCCCGACCCTAACCGCAATCCTTAAGGTAACCCTATCCCTGATCTAATGCCAACCACGATCCTAAACCTAATACTGAGGCTAAACATAAAACTAAACCCTACCCTAACCCAAAACCTAACCCTAACCTTAAGGCTGTCTAACCCTAACCGAACCATAACCCTACTTCTAAACCTAATCCTAACTCCAAACCCAAACCTTTCCCCTAAATCTAATCCTGAAACTGAACCGTATATTGACCCCAATCCAAATCCTGACCCTGACCATAAACCGGACCCCGGCCCAGACCTTCACCAGATCCTGACCCTAAACCTAACCCTGACAATAGCACTGACCCAAAACTAACCCTGTCCTTGAGCTGAACGTGGACCCTAAACCAAAACCAGATCCTGACCCTAAACCTGACACTGGCTCTGAACTTCACCCTGACCCTGACCCAGACCCTGAACATAAACCTAAACCTGACCCTAACGGTGACCCTACACTGACCCTAACACTAACCCTGAAGCTGACTGTGATTCTGACCCTAACTGTAACCCTAAAGGTAACCCTGACCCTGACCCTGATATGGACCAGACACAAAACATAACAATGATTCTAACCCTACAACTAACCCATAAAACTAATGCAGACCCTGACCCTAAACCAGTGTAACCCTAATCCTCAAATTAATTCTAATTCTCACCCCAAACCCATACTTTAAACCTATCCCTGAATTTATCCCTGAATCTGACCTGACCCTTACCCTGAACTTTGCCAAAACTTGACCCTGATCCGAATTTTGACCCTAAACAGAACCCTGGCCCTGACCCTAAACTGAACCCTGGCCCTGACCCTAAACCTGACCCTAATACTTTCACTGACACTGACCATAAACCTAACTCTGACCCAGACCGTGAGCCTGACCAGAACTCTAACCCTAAAGCTAAACTAAGTCAGGACCCTAATCATAACCCAGAATCTAAACATAAAGCAGGCCTTATTCTAACCATGACCATAATCCTGAACTGGACCCTAACCATAACACTGAACATGACACCAAACCTATCCCTGACCCTGACCCTTACTCTGAAACTAACCCTAACCCTGACACTGACTGTGAGCCTGACCATAAACCTAACCCTGAACCTAACCCTAACCCTGACCCCTACACTACGCCTAACGATAACCCTGCCCCTAACAATGTCTAACCCTAACCCTGAACCTAACTATAACCCTAAAATTAACCCGGTCCTAAAACTAACTGAAAACGCTGACCCTGACTCTGACTGTGAGCCTGACCATAAACCTAACCCTAAACCTAAACCTAACCCTAACCCTAAACCTAACACTAACCCTAACCCTAACCCGTACCCTAACCCGTACCCTAACCCGTACCCTAACCCTAACCCGTACCCTAACCCGTACCCTAACCCTAACCCTAACCCTAACCCTAACCCGTACCCTAACCCGTACCCTAACCCGTTCCGAACCCGTACCCTAACCCGTACCCTAACCCTAACCCGTACCCTAACCCGTACCCTAACCCTAACCCGTACCCTAACCCGTACCCTAACCCTAACCCTAACCCTAACCCAAAACCTAACCCTAACCCTAAGCCTGACACAGTCCTAAGCCTGACCCTAACCCTAACCCTAACCCTGACCGTGACTGTGTTCCCGACCCTAACCGCAATCCTTAAGGTAACCCTATCCCTGATCTAATGCCAACCACGATCCTAAACCTAATGCTGAGGCTAAACATAAAACTAAACCCTACCCTAACCCAAAACCTAACCCTAACCTTAAGGCTGTCTAACCCTAACCGAACCATAACCCTACTTCTAAACCTAATCCTAACTCCAAACCCAAACCTTTCCCCTAAATCTAATCCTGAAACTGAACCGTATATTGACCCCAATCCAAATCCTGACCCTGACCATAAACCGGACCCCGGCCCAGACCTTCACCAGATCCTGACCCTAAACCTAACCCTGACAATAGCACTGACCCAAAACTAACCCTGTCCTTGAGCTGAACGTGGACCCTAAACCAAAACCAGATCCTGACCCTAAACCTGACACTGGCTCTGAACTTCACCCTGACCCTGACCCAGACCCTGAACATAAACCTAAACCTGACCCTAACGGTGACCCTACACTGACCCTAACACTAACCCTGAAGCTGACTGTGATTCTGACCCTAACTGTAACCCTAAGGGTAACCCTGACCCTGACCCTGATATGGACCATGACACAAAACATAACAATGATTCTAACCCTACAACTAACCCATAAAACTAATGCAGACCCTGACCCTAAACCAGTGTAACCCTAATCCTCAAATTAATTCTAATTCTCACCCCAAACCCATACTTTAAACCTATCCCTGAATTTATCCCTGAATCTGACCTGACCCTTACCCTGAACTTTGCCAAAACTTGACCCTGATCCGAATTTTGACCCTAAACAGAACCCTGGCCCTGACCCTAAACTGAACCCTGGCCCTGACCCTAAACCTGACCCTAATACTTTCACTGACACTGACCATAAACCTAACTCTGACCCAGACCGTGAGCCTGACCAGAACTCTAACCCTAAAGCTAAACTAAGTCAGGACCCTAATCATAACCCAGAATCTAAACATAAAGCAGGCCTTATTCTAACCATGACCATAATCCTGAACTGGACCCTAACCATAACACTGAACATGACACCAAACCTATCCCTGACCCTGACCCTTACTCTGAAACTAACCCTAACCCTGACACTGACTGTGAGCCTGACCATAAACCTAACCCTGAACCTAACCCTAACCCTGACCCCTACAGTACGCCTAACGATAACCCTGCCCCTAACAATGTCTAACCCTAACCCTGAACCTAACTATAACCCTAAAATTAACCCGGTCCTAAAACTAACTGAAAACGCTGACCCTGACTCTGACTGTGAGCCTGAACATAAACCTAACCCTAAACCTAAACCTAACCCTAACCCTAACCCTAACCCTAACCCGTACCCTAACCCGTACCCTAACCCGTACCCTAACCCTAACCCGTACCCTAACCCTAACCCGTACCCTAACCCGTACCCTAACCCTAACCCGTACCCTAACCCTAACCCGTACCCTAACCCTAACCCTAACCCTAACCCTAACCCTAAGCCTAACCCTAACCCTAACCCTAACCCTAAGCCTGACACAGTCCTAAGCCTGACCCTAACCCTAACCCTAACCCTGACCGTGACTGTGTTCCCGACCCTAACCGCAATCCTTAAGGTAACCCTATCCCTGATCTAATGCCAACCACGATCCTAAACCTAATGCTGAGGCTAAACATAAAACTAAACCCTACCCTAACCCAAAACCTAACCCTAACCTTAAGGCTGTCTAACCCTAACCGAACCATAACCCTACTTCTAAACCTAATCCTAACTCCAAACCCAAACCTTTCCCCTAAATCTAATCCTGAAACTGAACCGTATATTGACCCCAATCCAAATCCTGACCCTGACCATAAACCGGACCCCGGCCCAGACCTTCACCAGATCCTGACCCTAAACCTAACCCTGACAATAGCACTGACCCAAAACTAACCCTGTCCTTGAGCTGAACGTGGACCCTAAACCAAAACCAGATCCTGACCCTAAACCTGACACTGGCTCTGAACTTCACCCTGACCCTGACCCAGACCCTGAACATAAACCTAAACCTGACCCTAACGGTGACCCTACACTGACCCTAACACTAACCCTGAAGCTGACTGTGATTCTGACCCTAACTGTAACCCTAAAGGTAACCCTGACCCTGACCCTGATATGGACCATGACACAAAACATAACAATGATTCTAACCCTACAACTAACCCATAAAACTAATGCAGACCCTGACCCTAAACCAGTGTAACCCTAATCCTCAAATTAATTCTAATTCTCACCCCAAACCCATACTTTAAACCTATCCCTGAATTTATCCCTGAATCTGACCTGACCCTTACCCTGAACTTTGCCAAAACTTGACCCTGATCCGAATTTTGACCCTAAACAGAACCCTGGCCCTGACCCTAAACTGAACCCTGGCCCTGACCCTAAACCTGACCCTAATACTTTCACTGACACTGACCATAAACCTAACTCTGACCCAGACCGTGAGCCTGACCAGAACTCTAACCCTAAAGCTAAACTAAGTCAGGACCCTAATCATAACCCAGAATCTAAACATAAAGCAGGCCTTATTCTAACCATGACCATAATCCTGAACTGGACCCTAACCATAACACTGAACATGACACCAAACCTATCCCTGACCCTGACCCTTACTCTGAAACTAACCCTAACCCTGACACTGACTGTGAGCCTGACCATAAACCTAACCCTGAACCTAACCCTAACCCTGACCCCTACACTACGCCTAACGATAACCCTGCCCCTAACAATGTCTAACCCTAACCCTGAACCTAACTATAACCCTAAAATTAACCCGGTCCTAAAACTAACTGAAAACGCTGACCCTGACTCTGACTGTGAGCCTGACCATAAACCTAACCCTAAACCTAAACCTAACCCTAACCCTAACCCTAACCCTATCCCTAACCCTAACCCATACCCTAACCCGTACCCTAACCCGTACCCTAACCCTAACCCGTACCCTAACCCGTACCCTAACCCTAACCCGTACCCTAACCCGTACCCTAACCCTAACCCGTACCCTAACCCTAACCCGTACCCTAACCCTAACCCGTACCCTAACCCTAACCCTAACCCTAACCCGTACCCTAACCCTAACCCGTACCCTAACCCGTAACCTAACCCGTACCCTAACACTAACCCGTACCCTAACCCGTACCCTAACCCTAACCCGTACCCTAACCCGTACCCTAACCCTAACCCGTACCCTAACCCGTACCCTAACCCGTACCCTAACCCTAACCCTAACCCTAAGCCTAACCCTAACCCTAACCCTAACCCTAAGCCTGACACAGTCCTAAGCCTGACCCTAACCCTAACCCTAACCCTGACCGTGACTCTGTTCCCGACCCTAACCGCAATCCTTAAGGTAACCCTATCCCTGATCTAATGCCAACCACGATCCTAAACCTAATACTGAGGCTAAACATAAAACTAAACCCTACCCTAACCCAAAACCTAACCCTAACCTTAAGGCTGTCTAACCCTAACCGAACCATAACCCTACTTCTTAACCTAATCCTAACTCCAAACCCAAACCTTTCCCCTAAATCTAATCCTGAAACTGAACCGTATATTGACCCCAATCCAAATCCTGACCCTGACCATAAACCGGACCCCGGCCCAGACCTTCACCAGATCCTGACCCTAAACCTAACCCTGACAATAGCACTGACCCAAAACTAACCCTGTCCTTGAGCTGAACGTGGACCCTAAACCAAAACCAGATCCTGACCCTAAACCTGACACTGGCTCTGAACTTCACCCTGACCCTGACCCAGACCCTGAACATAAACCTAAACCTGACCCTAACGGTGACCCTACACTGACCCTAACACTAACCCTGAAGCTGACTGTGATTCTGACCCTAACTGTAACCCTAAAGGTAACCCTGACCCTGACCCTGATATGGACCAGACACAAAACATAACAATGATTCTAACCCTACAACTAACCCATAAAACTAATGCAGACCCTGACCCTAAACCAGTGTAACCCTAATCCTCAAATTAATTCTAATTCTCACCCCAAACCCATACTTTAAACCTATCCCTGAATTTATCCCTGAATCTGACCTGACCCTTACCCTGAACTTTGCCAAAACTTGACCCTGATCCGAATTTTGACCCTAAACAGAACCCTGGCCCTGACCCTAAACTGAACCCTGGCCCTGACCCTAAACCTGACCCTAATACTTTCACTGACACTGACCATAAACCTAACTCTGACCCAGACCGTGAGCCTGACCAGAACTCTAACCCTAAAGCTAAACTAAGTCAGGACCCTAATCATAACCCAGAATCTAAACATAAAGCAGGCCTTATTCTAACCATGACCATAATCCTGAACTGGACCCTAACCATAACACTGAACATGACACCAAACCTATCCCTGACCCTGACCCTTACTCTGAAACTAACCCTAACCCTGACACTGACTGTGAGCCTGACCATAAACCTAACCCTGAACCTAACCCTAACCCTGACCCCTACACTACGCCTAACGATAACCCTGCCCCTAACAATGTCTAACCCTAACCCTGAACCTAACTATAACCCTAAAATTAACCCGGTCCTAAAACTAACTGAAAACGCTGACCCTGACTCTGACTGTGAGCCTGACCATAAACCTAACCCTAAACCTAAACCTAACCCTAACCCTAAACCTAACACTAACCCTAACCCTAACCCGTACCCTAACCCGTACCCTAACCCGTACCCTAACCCTAACCCGTACCCTAACCCGTACCCTAACCCTAACCCTAACCCTAACCCTAACCCGTACCCTAACCCGTACCCTAACCCGTTCCGAACCCGTACCCTAACCCGTACCCTAACCCTAACCCGTACCCTAACCCGTACCCTAACCCTAACCCGTACCCTAACCCGTACCCTAACCCTAACCCTAACCCTAACCCAAAACCTAACCCTAACCCTAAGCCTGACACAGTCCTAAGCCTGACCCTAACCCTAACCCTAACCCTGACCGTGACTGTGTTCCCGACCCTAACCGCAATCCTTAAGGTAACCCTATCCCTGATCTAATGCCAACCACGATCCTAAACCTAATGCTGAGGCTAAACATAAAACTAAACCCTACCCTAACCCAAAACCTAACCCTAACCTTAAGGCTGTCTAACCCTAACCGAACCATAACCCTACTTCTAAACCTAATCCTAACTCCAAACCCAAACCTTTCCCCTAAATCTAATCCTGAAACTGAACCGTATATTGACCCCAATCCAAATCCTGACCCTGACCATAAACCGGACCCCGGCCCAGACCTTCACCAGATCCTGACCCTAAACCTAACCCTGACAATAGCACTGACCCAAAACTAACCCTGTCCTTGAGCTGAACGTGGACCCTAAACCAAAACCAGATCCTGACCCTAAACCTGACACTGGCTCTGAACTTCACCCTGACCCTGACCCAGACCCTGAACATAAACCTAAACCTGACCCTAACGGTGACCCTACACTGACCCTAACACTAACCCTGAAGCTGACTGTGATTCTGACCCTAACTGTAACCCTAAGGGTAACCCTGACCCTGACACTGATATGGACCATGACACAAAACATAACAATGATTCTAACCCTACAACTAACCCATAAAACTAATGCAGACCCTGACCCTAAACCAGTGTAACCCTAATCCTCAAATTAATTCTAATTCTCACCCCAAACCCATACTTTAAACCTATCCCTGAATTTATCCCTGAATCTGACCTGACCCTTACCCTGAACTTTGCCAAAACTTGACCCTGATCCGAATTTTGACCCTAAACAGAACCCTGGCCCTGACCCTAAACTGAACCCTGGCCCTGACCCTAAACCTGACCCTAATACTTTCACTGACACTGACCATAAACCTAACTCTGACCCAGACCGTGAGCCTGACCAGAACTCTAACCCTAAAGCTAAACTAAGTCAGGACCCTAATCATAACCCAGAATCTAAACATAAAGCAGGCCTTATTCTAACCATGACCATAATCCTGAACTGGACCCTAACCATAACACTGAACATGACACCAAACCTATCCCTGACCCTGACCCTTACTCTGAAACTAACCCTAACCCTGACACTGACTGTGAGCCTGACCATAAACCTAACCCTGAACCTAACCCTAACCCTGACCCCTACAGTACGCCTAACGATAACCCTGCCCCTAACAATGTCTAACCCTAACCCTGAACCTAACTATAACCCTAAAATTAACCCGGTCCTAAAACTAACTGAAAACGCTGACCCTGACTCTGACTGTGAGCCTGAACATAAACCTAACCCTAAACCTAAACCTAACCCTAACCCTAACCCTAACCCTAACCCGTACCCTAACCCGTACCCTAACCCGTACCCTAACCCTAACCCGTACCCTAACCCTAACCCGTACTCTAACCCGTACCCTAACCCTAACCCGTACCCTAACCCTAACCCGTACCCTAACCCTAACCCTAACCCTAACCCTAACCCTAAGCCTAACCCTAACCCTAACCCTAACCCTAAGCCTGACACAGTCCTAAGCCTGACCCTAACCCTAACCCTAACCCTGACCGTGACTGTGTTCCCGACCCTAACCGCAATCCTTAAGGTAACCCTATCCCTGATCTAATGCCAACCACGATCCTAAACCTAATGCTGAGGCTAAACATAAAACTAAACCCTACCCTAACCCAAAACCTAACCCTAACCTTAAGGCTGTCTAACCCTAACCGAACCATAACCCTACTTCTAAACCTAATCCTAACTCCAAACCCAAACCTTTCCCCTAAATCTAATCCTGAAACTGAACCGTATATTGACCCCAATCCAAATCCTGACCCTGACCATAAACCGGACCCCGGCCCAGACCTTCACCAGATCCTGACCCTAAACCTAACCCTGACAATAGCACTGACCCAAAACTAACCCTGTCCTTGAGCTGAACGTGGACCCTAAACCAAAACCAGATCCTGACCCTAAACCTGACACTGGCTCTGAACTTCACCCTGACCCTGACCCAGACCCTGAACATAAACCTAAACCTGACCCTAACGGTGACCCTACACTGACCCTAACACTAACCCTGAAGCTGACTGTGATTCTGACCCTAACTGTAACCCTAAAGGTAACCCTGACCCTGACCCTGATATGGACCATGACACAAAACATAACAATGATTCTAACCCTACAACTAACCCATAAAACTAATGCAGACCCTGACCCTAAACCAGTGTAACCCTAATCCTCAAATTAATTCTAATTCTCACCCCAAACCCATACTTTAAACCTATCCCTGAATTTATCCCTGAATCTGACCTGACCCTTACCCTGAACTTTGCCAAAACTTGACCCTGATCCGAATTTTGACCCTAAACAGAACCCTGGCCCTGACCCTAAACTGAACCCTGGCCCTGACCCTAAACCTGACCCTAATACTTTCACTGACACTGACCATAAACCTAACTCTGACCCAGACCGTGAGCCTGACCAGAACTCTAACCCTAAAGCTAAACTAAGTCAGGACCCTAATCATAACCCAGAATCTAAACATAAAGCAGGCCTTATTCTAACCATGACCATAATCCTGAACTGGACCCTAACCATAACACTGAACATGACACCAAACCTATCCCTGACCCTGACCCTTACTCTGAAACTAACCCTAACCCTGACACTGACTGTGAGCCTGACCATAAACCTAACCCTGAACCTAACCCTAACCCTGACCCCTACACTACGCCTAACGATAACCCTGCCCCTAACAATGTCTAACCCTAACCCTGAACCTAACTATAACCCTAAAATTAACCCGGTCCTAAAACTAACTGAAAACGCTGACCCTGACTCTGACTGTGAGCCTGACCATAAACCTAACCCTAAACCTAAACCTAACCCTAACCCTAACCCTAACCCTATCCCTAACCCTAACCCATACCCTAACCCGTACCCTAACCCGTACCCTAACCCTAACCCGTACCCTAACCCGTACCCTAACCCGTTCCGAACCCGTACCCTAACCCGTACCCTAACCCTAACCCGTACCCTAACCCGTACCCTAACCCTAACCCGTACCCTAACCCTAACCCTAACCCTAAGCCTAACCCTAACCCTAACCCTAACCCTAAGCCTGACACAGTCCTAAGCCTGACCCTAACCCTAACCCTAACCCTGACCGTGACTGTGTTCCCGACCCTAACCGCAATCCTTAAGGTAACCCTATCCCTGATCTAATGCCAACCACGATCCTAAACCTAATGCTGAGGCTAAACATAAAACTAAACCCTACCCTAACCCAAAACCTAACCCTAACCTTAAGGCTGTCTAACCCTAACCGAACCATAACCCTACTTCTAAACCTAATCCTAACTCCAAACCCAAACCTTTCCCCTAAATCTAATCCTGAAACTGAACCGTATATTGACCCCAATCCAAATCCTGACCCTGACCATAAACCGGACCCCGGCCCAGACCTTCACCAGATCCTGACCCTAAACCTAACCCTGACAATAGCACTGACCCAAAACTAACCCTGTCCTTGAGCTGAACGTGGACCCTAAACCAAAACCAGATCCTGACCCTAAACCTGACACTGGCTCTGAACTTCACCCTGACCCTGACCCAGACCCTGAACATAAACCTAAACCTGACCCTAACGGTGACCCTACACTGACCCTAACACTAACCCTGAAGCTGACTGTGATTCTGACCCTAACTGTAACCCTAAAGGTAACCCTGACCCTGACCCTGATATGGACCATGACACAAAACATAACAATGATTCTAACCCTACAACTAACCCATAAAACTAATGCAGACCCTGACCCTAAACCAGTGTAACCCTAATCCTCAAATTAATTCTAATTCTCACCCCAAACCCATACTTTAAACCTATCCCTGAATTTATCCCTGAATCTGACCTGACCCTTACCCTGAACTTTGCCAAACTTGACCCTGATCCGAATTTTGACCCTAAACAGAACCCTGGCCCTGACCCTAAACTGAACCCTGGCCCTGACCCTAAACCTGACCCTAATACTTTCACTGACACTGACCATAAACCTAACTCTGACCCAGACCGTGAGCCTGACCAGAACTCTAACCCTAAAGCTAAACTAAGTCAGGACCCTAATCATAATCCAGAATCTAAACATAAAGCAGGCCTTATTCTAACCATGACCATAATCCTGAACTGGACCCTAACCATAACACTGAACATGACACCAAACCTATCCCTGACCCTGACCCTTACTCTGAAACTAACCCTAACCCTGACACTGACTGTGAGCCTGACCATAAACCTAACCCTGAACCTAACCCTAACCCTGACCCCTACACTACGCCTAACGATAACCCTGCCCCTAACAATGTCTAACCCTAACCCTGAACCTAACTATAACCCTAAAATTAACCCGGTCCTAAAACTAACTGAAAACGCTGACCCTGACTCTGACTGTGAGCCTGACCATAAACCTAACCCTAAACCTAAACCTAACCCTAACCCTAACCCTAACCCTAACCCGTACCCTAACCCGTACCCTAACCCGTACCCTAACCCTAACCCGTACCCTAACCCTAACCCGTACCCTAACCCGTACCCTAACCCTAACCCTAACCCTAACCCTAACCCGTACCCGTACCCTAACCCGTACCGAACCCGTACCCTAACCCTAACCCGTACCCTAACCCGTACCCTAACCCTAACCCGTACCCTAACCCGTACCCTAACCCTAACCCTAACCCTAACCCTAAGCCTAACCCTAAACCTAACCCTAACCCTAAGCCTGACACAGTCCTAAGCCTGACCCTAACCCTAACCCTAACCCTGACCGTGACTGTGTTCCCGACCCTAACCGCAATCCTTAAGGTAACCCTATCCCTGATCTAATGCCAACCACGATCCTAAACCTAATGCTGAGGCTAAACATAAAACTAAACCCTACCCTAACCCAAAACCTAACCCTAACCTTAAGGCTGTCTAACCCTAACCGAACCATAACCCTACTTCTAAACCTAATCCTAACTCCAAACCCAAACCTTTCCCCTAAATCTAATCCTGAAACTGAACCGTATATTGACCCCAATCCAAATCCTGACCCTGACCATAAACCGGACCCCGGCCCAGACCTTCACCAGATCCTGACCCTAAACCTAACCCTGACAATAGCACTGACCCAAAACTAACCCTGTCCTTGAGCTGAACGTGGACCCTAAACCAAAACCAGATCCTGACCCTAAACCTGACACTGGCTCTGAACTTCACCCTGACCCTGACCCAGACCCTGAACATAAACCTAAACCTGACCCTAACGGTGACCCTACACTGACCCTAACACTAACCCTGAAGCTGACTGTGATTCTGACCCTAACTGTAACCCTAAAGGTAACCCTGACCCTGACCCTGATATGGACCATGACACAAAACATAACAATGATTCTAACCCTACAACTAACCCATAAAACTAATGCAGACCCTGACCCTAAACCAGTGTAACCCTAATCCTCAAATTAATTCTAATTCTCACCCCAAACCCATACTTTAAACCTATCCCTGAATTTATCCCTGAATCTGACCTGACCCTTACCCTGAACTTTGCCAAAACTTGACCCTGATCCGAATTTTGACCCTAAACAGAACCCTGGCCCTGACCCTAAACTGAACCCTGGCCCTGACCCTAAACCTGACCCTAATACTTTCACTGACACTGACCATAAACCTAACTCTGACCCAGACCGTGAGCCTGACCAGAACTCTAACCCTAAAGCTAAACTAAGTCAGGACCCTAATCATAACCCAGAATCTAAACATAAAGCAGGCCTTATTCTAACCATGACCATAATCCTGAACTGGACCCTAACCATAACACTGAACATGACACCAAACCTATCCCTGACCCTGACCCTTACTCTGAAACTAACCCTAACCCTGACACTGACTGTGAGCCTGACCATAAACCTAACCCTGAACCTAACCCTAACCCTGACCCCTACACTACGCCTAACGATAACCCTGCCCCTAACAATGTCTAACCCTAACCCTGAACCTAACTATAACCCTAAAATTAACCCGGTCCTAAAACTAACTGAAAACGCTGACCCTGACTCTGACTGTGAGCCTGACCATAAACCTAACCCTAAACCTAAACCTAACCCTAACCCTAACCCTAACCCTAACCCTAACCCGTACCCTAACCCGTACCCTAACCCGTACCCTAACCCTAACCCGTACCCTAACCCGTACCCTAACCCTAACCCGTACCCTAACCCGTACCCTAACCCTAACCCGTACCCTAACCCGTACCCTAAACCTAACCCGTACCCTAACCCTAACCCGTACCCTAAGCCTAAGCCTAACCCTAACCCTAACCCTAAGCCTGACACAGTCCTAAGCCTGACCCTAACCCTAACCCTAACCCTGACCGTGACTGTGTTCCCGACCCTAACCGCAATCCTTAAGGTAACCCTATCCCTGATCTAATGCCAACCACGATCCTAAACCTAATGCTGAGGCTAAACATAAAACTAAACCCTACCCTAACCCAAAACCTAACCCTAACCTTAAGGCTGTCTAACCCTAACCGAACCATAACCCTACTTCTAAACCTAATCCTAACTCCAAACCCAAACCTTTCCCCTAAATCTAATCCTGAAACTGAACCGTATATTGACCCCAATCCAAATCCTGACCCTGACCATAAACCGGACCCCGGCCCAGACCTTCACCAGATCCTGACCCTAAACCTAACCCTGACAATAGCACTGACCCAAAACTAACCCTGTCCTTGAGCTGAACGTGGACCCTAAACCAAAACCAGATCCTGACCCTAAACCTGACACTGGCTCTGAACTTCACCCTGACCCTGACCCAGACCCTGAACATAAACCTAAACCTGACCCTAACGGTGACCCTACACTGACCCTAACACTAACCCTGAAGCTGACTGTGATTCTGACCCTAACTGTAACCCTAAAGGTAACCCTGACCCTGACCCTGATATGGACCATGACACAAAACATAACAATGATTCTAACCCTACAACTAACCCATAAAACTAATGCAGACCCTGACCCTAAACCAGTGTAAACCTAATCCTCAAATTAATTCTAATTCTCACCCCAAACCCATACTTTAAACCTATCCCTGAATTTATCCCTGAATCTGACCTGACCCTTACCCTGAACTTTGCCAAAACTTGACCCTGATCCGAATTTTGACCCTAAACAGAACCCTGGCCCTGACCCTAAACTGAACCCTGGCCCTGACCCTAAACCTGACCCTAATACTTTCACTGACACTGACCATAAACCTAACTCTGACCCAGACCGTGAGCCTGACCAGAACTCTAACCCTAAAGCTAAACTAAGTCAGGACCCTAATCATAACCCAGAATCTAAACATAAAGCAGGCCTTATTCTAACCATGACCATAATCCTGAAATGGACCCTAACCATAACACTGAACATGACACCAAACCTATCCCTGACCCTGACCCTTACTCTGAAACTAACCCTAACCCTGACACTGACTGTGAGCCTGACCATAAACCTAACCCTGAACCTAACCCTAACCCTGACCCCTACACTACGCCTAACGATAACCCTGCCCCTAACAATGTCTAACCCTAACCCTGAACCTAACTATAACCCTAAAATTAACCCGGTCCTAAAACTAACTGAAAACGCTGACCCTGACTCTGACTGTGAGCCTGACCATAAACCTAACCCTAAACCTAAACCTAACCCTAACCCTAACCCTAACCCTAACCCTAAGCCTAACCCTAACCCTAACCCTAACCCTAAGCCTGACACAGTCCTAAGCCTGACCCTAACCCTAACCCTAACCCTGACCGTGACTGTGTTCCCGACCCTAACCGCAATCCTTAAGGTAACCCTATCCCTGATCTAATGCCAACCACGATCCTAAACCTAATGCTGAGGCTAAACATAAAACTAAACCCTACCCTAACCCAAAACCTAACCCTAACCTTAAGGCTGTCTAACCCTAACCGAACCATAACCCTACTTCTAAACCTAATCCTAACTCCAAACCCAAACCTTTCCCCTAAATCTAATCCTGAAACTGAACCGTATATTGACCCCAATCCAAATCCTGACCCTGACCATAAACCGGACCCCGGCCCAGACCTTCACCAGATCCTGACCCTAAACCTAACCCTGACAATAGCACTGACCCAAAACTAACCCTGTCCTTGAGCTGAACGTGGACCCTAAACCAAAACCAGATCCTGACCCTAAACCTGACACTGGCTCTGAACTTCACCCTGACCCTGACCCAGACCCTGAACATAAACCTAAACCTGACCCTAACGGTGACCCTACACTGACCCTAACACTAACCCTGAAGCTGACTGTGATTCTGACCCTAACTGTAACCCTAAAGGTAACCCTGACCCTGACCCTGATATGGACCATGACACAAAACATAACAATGATTCTAACCCTACAACTAACCCATAAAACTAATGCAGACCCTGACCCTAAACCAGTGTAACCCTAATCCTCAAATTAATTCTAATTCTCACCCCAAACCCATACTTTAAACCTATCCCTGAATTTATCCCTGAATCTGACCTGACCCTTACCCTGAACTTTGCCAAAACTTGACCCTGATCCGAATTTTGACCCTAAACAGAACCCTGGCCCTGACCCTAAACTGAACCCTGGCCCTGACCCTAAACCTGACCCTAATACTTTCACTGACACTGACCATAAACCTAACTCTGACCCAGACCGTGAGCCTGACCAGAACTCTAACCCTAAAGCTAAACTAAGTCAGGACCCTAATCATAACCCAGAATCTAAACATAAAGCAGGCCTTATTCTAACCATGACCATAATCCTGAACTGGACCCTAACCATAACACTGAACATGACACCAAACCTATCCCTGACCCTGACCCTTACTCTGAAACTAACCCTAACCCTGACACTGACTGTGAGCCTGACCATAAACCTAACCCTGAACCTAACCCTAACCCTGACCCCTACACTACGCCTAACGATAACCCTGCCCCTAACAATGTCTAACCCTAACCCTGAACCTAACTATAACCCTAAAATTAACCCGGTCCTAAAACTAACTGAAAACGCTGACCCTGACTCTGACTGTGAGCCTGACCATAAACCTAACCCTAAACCTAAACCTAACCCTAACCCTAACCCTAACCCTAACCCGTACCCTAACCCGTACCCTAACCCGTACCCTAACCCTAACCCGTACCCTAACCCGTACCCTAACCCTAACCCGTACCCTAACCCTAACCCTAACCCTAACCCTAACCCTAAGCCTAACCCTAACCCTAACCCTAACCCTAAGCCTGACACAGTCCTAAGCCTGACCCTAACCCTAACCCTAACCCTGACCGTGACTGTGTTCCCGACCCTAACCGCAATCCTTAAGGTAACCCTATCCCTGATCTAATGCCAACCACGATCCTAAACCTAATGCTGAGGCTAAACATAAAACTAAACCCTACCCTAACCCAAAACCTAACCCTAACCTTAAGGCTGTCTAACCCTAACCGAACCATAACCCTACTTCTAAACCTAATCCTAACTCCAAACCCAAACCTTTCCCCTAAATCTAATCCTGAAACTGAACCGTATATTGACCCCAATCCAAATCCTGACCCTGACCATAAACCGGACCCCGGCCCAGACCTTCACCAGATCCTGACCCTAAACCTAACCCTGACAATAGCACTGACCCAAAACTAACCCTGTCCTTGAGCTGAACGTGGACCCTAAACCAAAACCAGATCCTGACCCTAAACCTGACACTGGCTCTGAACTTCACCCTGACCCTGACCCAGACCCTGAACATAAACCTAAACCTGACCCTAACGGTGACCCTACACTGACCCTAACACTAACCCTGAAGCTGACTGTGATTCTGACCCTAACTGTAACCCTAAAGGTAACCCTGACCCTGACCCTGATATGGACCATGACACAAAACATAACAATGATTCTAACCCTACAACTAACCCATAAAACTAATGCAGACCCTGACCCTAAACCAGTGTAACCCTAATCCTCAAATTAATTCTAATTCTCACCCCAAACCCATACTTTAAACCTATCCCTGAATTTATCCCTGAATCTGACCTGACCCTTACCCTGAACTTTGCCAAAACTTGACCCTGATCCGAATTTTGACCCTAAACAGAACCCTGGCCCTGACCCTAAACTGAACCCTGGCCCTGACCCTAAACCTGACCCTAATACTTTCACTGACACTGACCATAAACCTAACTCTGACCCAGACCGTGAGCCTGACCAGAACTCTAACCCTAAAGCTAAACTAAGTCAGGACCCTAATCATAACCCAGAATCTAAACATAAAGCAGGCCTTATTCTAACCATGACCATAATCCTGAACTGGACCCTAACCATAACACTGAACATGACACCAAACCTATCCCTGACCCTGACCCTTACTCTGAAACTAACCCTAACCCTGACACTGACTGTGAGCCTGACCATAAACCTAACCCTGAACCTAACCCTAACCCTGACCCCTACAGTACGCCTAACGATAACCCTGCCCCTAACAATGTCTAACCCTAACCCTGAACCTAACTATAACCCTAAAATTAACCCGGTCCTAAAACTAACTGAAAACGCTGACCCTGACTCTGACTGTGAGCCTGAACATAAACCTAACCCTAAACCTAAACCTAACCCTAACCCTAACCCTAACCCTAACCCGTACCCTAACCCGTACCCTAACCCGTACCCTAACCCTAACCCGTACCCTAACCCTAACCCGTACCCTAACCCGTACCCTAACCCTAACCCGTACCCTAACCCTAACCCGTACCCTAACCCTAACCCTAACCCTAACCCTAACCCTAAGCCTAACCCTAACCCTAACCCTAAGCCTGACACAGTCCTAAGCCTGACCCTAACCCTAACCCTAACCCTGACCGTGACTGTGTTCCCGACCCTAACCGCAATCCTTAAGGTAACCCTATCCCTGATCTAATGCCAACCACGATCCTAAACCTAATGCTGAGGCTAAACATAAAACTAAACCCTACCCTAACCCAAAACCTAACCCTAACCTTAAGGCTGTCTAACCCTAACCGAACCATAACCCTACTTCTAAACCTAATCCTAACTCCAAACCCAAACCTTTCCCCTAAATCTAATCCTGAAACTGAACCGTATATTGACCCCAATCCAAATCCTGACCCTGACCATAAACCGGACCCCGGCCCAGACCTTCACCAGATCCTGACCCTAAACCTAACCCTGACAATAGCACTGACCCAAAACTAACCCTGTCCTTGAGCTGAACGTGGACCCTAAACCAAAACCAGATCCTGACCCTAAACCTGACACTGGCTCTGAACTTCACCCTGACCCTGACCCAGACCCTGAACATAAACCTAAACCTGACCCTAACGGTGACCCTACACTGACCCTAACACTAACCCTGAAGCTGACTGTGATTCTGACCCTAACTGTAACCCTAAAGGTAACCCTGACCCTGACCCTGATATGGACCATGACACAAAACATAACAATGATTCTAACCCTACAACTAACCCATAAAACTAATGCAGACCCTGACCCTAAACCAGTGTAACCCTAATCCTCAAATTAATTCTAATTCTCACCCCAAACCCATACTTTAAACCTATCCCTGAATTTATCCCTGAATCTGACCTGACCCTTACCCTGAACTTTGCCAAAACTTGACCCTGATCCGAATTTTGACCCTAAACAGAACCCTGGCCCTGACCCTAAACTGAACCCTGGCCCTGACCCTAAACCTGACCCTAATACTTTCACTGACACTGACCATAAACCTAACTCTGACCCAGACCGTGAGCCTGACCAGAACTCTAACCCTAAAGCTAAACTAAGTCAGGACCCTAATCATAACCCAGAATCTAAACATAAAGCAGGCCTTATTCTAACCATGACCATAATCCTGAACTGGACCCTAACCATAACACTGAACATGACACCAAACCTATCCCTGACCCTGACCCTTACTCTGAAACTAACCCTAACCCTGACACTGACTGTGAGCCTGACCATAAACCTAACCCTGAACCTAACCCTAACCCTGACCCCTACACTACGCCTAACGATAACCCTGCCCCTAACAATGTCTAACCCTAACCCTGAACCTAACTATAACCCTAAAATTAACCCGGTCCTAAAACTAACTGAAAACGCTGACCCTGACTCTGACTGTGAGCCTGACCATAAACCTAACCCTAAAGCTAAACCTAACCCTAACCCTAACCCTAACCCTAACCCGTACCCTAACCCGTACCCTAACCTGTACCCTAACCCTAACCCGTACCCTAACCCGTACCCTAACCCTAACCCGTACCCTAACCCTAACCCTAACCCTAACCCTAACCCTAAGCCTAACCCTAACCCTAACCCTAACCCTAAGCCTGACACAGTCCTAAGCCTGACCCTAACCCTAACCCTAACCCTGACCGTGACTGTGTTCCCGACCCTAACCGCAATCCTTAAGGTAACCCTATCCCTGATCTAATGCCAACCACGATCCTAAACCTAATGCTGAGGCTAAACATAAAACTAAACCCTACCCTAACCCAAAACCTAACCCTAACCTTAAGGCTGTCTAACCCTAACCGAACCATAACCCTACTTCTAAACCTAATCCTAACTCCAAACCCAAACCTTTCCCCTAAATCTAATCCTGAAACTGAACCGTATATTGACCCCAATCCAAATCCTGACCCTGACCATAAACCGGACCCCGGCCCAGACCTTCACCAGATCCTGACCCTAAACCTAACCCTGACAATAGCACTGACCCAAAACTAACCCTGTCCTTGAGCTGAACGTGGACCCTAAACCAAAACCAGATCCTGACCCTAAACCTGACACTGGCTCTGAACTTCACCCTGACCCTGACCCAGACCCTGAACATAAACCTAAACCTGACCCTAACGGTGACCCTACACTGACCCTAACACTAACCCTGAAGCTGACTGTGATTCTGACCCTAACTGTAACCCTAAAGGTAACCCTGACCCTGACCCTGATATGGACCATGACACAAAACATAACAATGATTCTAACCCTACAACTAACCCATAAAACTAATGCAGACCCTGACCCTAAACCAGTGTAACCCTAATCCTCAAATTAATTCTAATTCTCACCCCAAACCCATACTTTAAACCTATCCCTGAATTTATCCCTGAATCTGACCTGACCCTTACCCTGAACTTTGCCAAAACTTGACCCTGATCCGAATTTTGACCCTAAACAGAACCCTGGCCCTGACCCTAAACTGAACCCTGGCCCTGACCCTAAACCTGACCCTAATACTTTCACTGACACTGACCATAAACCTAACTCTGACCCAGACCGTGAGCCTGACCAGAACTCTAACCCTAAAGCTAAACTAAGTCAGGACCCTAATCATAACCCAGAATCTAAACATAAAGCAGGCCTTATTCTAACCATGACCATAATCCTGAACTGGACCCTAACCATAACACTGAACATGACACCAAACCTATCCCTGACCCTGACCCTTACTCTGAAACTAACCCTAACCCTGACACTGACTGTGAGCCTGACCATAAACCTAACCCTGAACCTAACCCTAACCCTGACCCCTACACTACGTCTAACGATAACCCTGCCCCTAACAATGTCTAACCCTAACCCTGAACCTAACTATAACCCTAAAATTAACCCGGTCCTAAAACTAACAGAAAACGCTGACCCTGACTCTGACTGTGAGCCTGACCATAAACCTAACCCTAAACCTAAACCTAACCCTAACCCTAACCCTAACCCTAACCCTAACCCTAACCCGTACCCTAACCCTAACCCGTACCCTAACCCGTACCCTAACCCTAACCCGTACCCTAACCCTAACCCGTACCCTAACCCTAACCCGTACCCTAACCCGTACCCTAACACTAACCCGTACCCTAACCCGTACCCTAACCCTAACCCGTACCCTAACCCGTACCCTAACCCTAACCCGTACCCTAACCCTAACCCGTACCCTAACCCTAACCCTAACCCTAAGCCTAACCCTAACCCTAACCCTAACCCTAAGCCTGACACAGTCCTAAGCCTGACCCTAACCCTAACCCTAACCCTGACCGTGACTGTGTTCCCGACCCTAACCGCAATCCTTAAGGTAACCCTATCCCTGATCTAATGCCAACCACGATCCTAAACCTAATGCTGAGGCTAAACATAAAACTAAACCCTACCCTAACCCAAAACCTAACCCTAACCTTAAGGCTGTCTAACCCTAACCGAACCATAACCCTACTTCTAAACCTAATCCTAACTCCAAACCCAAACCTTTCCCCTAAATCTAATCCTGAAACTGAACCGTATATTGACCCCAATCCAAATCCTGACCCTGACCATAAACCGGACCCCGGCCCAGACCTTCACCAGATCCTGACCCTAAACCTAACCCTGACAATAGCACTGACCCAAAACTAACCCTGTCCTTGAGCTGAACGTGGACCCTAAACCAAAACCAGATCCTGACCCTAAACCTGACACTGGCTCTGAACTTCACCCTGACCCTGACCCAGACCCTGAACATAAACCTAAACCTGACCCTAACGGTGACCCTACACTGACCCTAACACTAACCCTGAAGCTGACTGTGATTCTGACCCTAACTGTAACCCTAAAGGTAACCCTGACCCTGACCCTGATATGGACCATGACACAAAACATAACAATGATTCTAACCCTACAACTAACCCATAAAACTAATGCAGACCCTGACCCTAAACCAGTGTAACCCTAATCCTCAAATTAATTCTAATTCTCACCCCAAACCCATACTTTAAACCTATCCCTGAATTTATCCCTGAATCTGACCTGACCCTTACCCTGAACTTTGCCAAAACTTGACCCTGATCCGAATTTTGACCCTAAACAGAACCCTGGCCCTGACCCTAAACTGAACCCTGGCCCTGACCCTAAACCTGACCCTAATACTTTCACTGACACTGACCATAAACCTAACTCTGACCCAGACCGTGAGCCTGACCAGAACTCTAACCCTAAAGCTAAACTAAGTCAGGACCCTAATCATAACCCAGAATCTAAACATAAAGCAGGCCTTATTCTAACCATGACCATAATCCTGAACTGGACCCTAACCATAACACTGAACATGACACCAAACCTATCCCTGACCCTGACCCTTACTCTGAAACTAACCCTAACCCTGACACTGACTGTGAGCCTGACCATAAACCTAACCCTGAACCTAACCCTAACCCTGACCCCTACACTACGCCTAACGATAACCCTGCCCCTACAATGTCTAACCCTAACCCTGAACCTAACTATAACCCTAAAATTAACCCGGTCCTAAAACTAACTGAAAACGCTGACCCTGACTCTGACTGTGAGCCTGACCATAAACCTAACCCTAAACCTAACCCTAACCCTAACCCTAACCCGTACCCTAACCCGTACCCTAACCCGTACCCTAACCCTAACCCGTACCCTAACCCTAACCCGTACCCTAACCCGTACCCTAACCCTAACCCGTACCCTAACCCTAACCCGTACCCTAACCCTAACCCGTACCCTAACCCGTAACCTAACCCGTACCCTAACACTAACCCGTACCCTAACCCGTACCCTAACCCTAACCCGTACCCTAACCCGTACCCTAACCCTAACCCGTACCCTAACCCGTACCCTAACCCTAACCCTAACCCTAACCCTAACCCTAAGCCTAACCCTAACCCTAACCCTAACCCTAAGCCTGACACAGTCCTAAGCCTGACCCTAACCCTAACCCTAACCCTGACCGTGACTCTGTTCCCGACCCTAACCGCAATCCTTAAGGTAACCCTATCCCTGATCTAATGCCAACCACGATCCTAAACCTAATACTGAGGCTAAACATAAAACTAAACCCTACCCTAACCCAAAACCTAACCCTAACCTTAAGGCTGTCTAACCCTAACCGAACCATAACCCTACTTCTAAACCTAATCCTAACTCCAAACCCAAACCTTTCCCCTAAATCTAATCCTGAAACTGAACCGTATATTGACCCCAATCCAAATCCTGACCCTGACCATAAACCGGACCCCGGCCCAGACCTTCACCAGATCCTGACCCTAAACCTAACCCTGACAATAGCACTGACCCAAAACTAACCCTGTCCTTGAGCTGAACGTGGACCCTAAACCAAAACCAGATCCTGACCCTAAACCTGACACTGGCTCTGAACTTCACCCTGACCCTGACCCAGACCCTGAACATAAACCTAAACCTGACCCTAACGGTGACCCTACACTGACCCTAACACTAACCCTGAAGCTGACTGTGATTCTGACCCTAACTGTAACCCTAAAGGTAACCCTGACCCTGACCCTGATATGGACCAGACACAAAACATAACAATGATTCTAACCCTACAACTAACCCATAAAACTAATGCAGACCCTGACCCTAAACCAGTGTAACCCTAATCCTCAAATTAATTCTAATTCTCACCCCAAACCCATACTTTAAACCTATCCCTGAATTTATCCCTGAATCTGACCTGACCCTTACCCTGAACTTTGCCAAAACTTGACCCTGATCCGAATTTTGACCCTAAACAGAACCCTGGCCCTGACCCTAAACTGAACCCTGGCCCTGACCCTAAACCTGACCCTAATACTTTCACTGACACTGACCATAAACCTAACTCTGACCCAGACCGTGAGCCTGACCAGAACTCTAACCCTAAAGCTAAACTAAGTCAGGACCCTAATCATAACCCAGAATCTAAACATAAAGCAGGCCTTATTCTAACCATGACCATAATCCTGAACTGGACCCTAACCATAACACTGAACATGACACCAAACCTATCCCTGACCCTGACCCTTACTCTGAAACTAACCCTAACCCTGACACTGACTGTGAGCCTGACCATAAACCTAACCCTGAACCTAACCCTAACCCTGACCCCTACACTACGCCTAACGATAACCCTGCCCCTAACAATGTCTAACCCTAACCCTGAACCTAACTATAACCCTAAAATTAACCCGGTCCTAAAACTAACTGAAAACGCTGACCCTGACTCTGACTGTGAGCCTGACCATAAACCTAACCCTAAACCTAAACCTAACCCTAACCCTAACCCTAACCCTAACCCGTACCCTAACCCTAACCCGTACCCTAACCCGTACCCTAACCCGTACCCTAACCCTAACCCGTACCCTAACCCTAACCCTAACCCTAACCCTAACCCTAACCCTAACCCGTACCCTAACCCGTACCCTAACCCTAAGCCTGACACAGTCCTAAGCCTGACCCTAACCCTAACCCTAACCCTGACCGTGACTGTGTTCCCGACCCTAACCGCAATCCTTAAGGTAACCCTATCCCTGATCTAATGCCAACCACGATCCTAAACCTAATGCTGAGGCTAAACATAAAACTAAACCCTACCCTAACCCAAAACCTAACCCTAACCTTAAGGCTGTCTAACCCTAACCGAACCATAACCCTACTTCTAAACCTAATCCTAACTCCAAACCCAAACCTTTCCCCTAAATCTAATCCTGAAACTGAACCGTATATTGACCCCAATCCAAATCCTGACCCTGACCATAAACCGGACCCCGGCCCAGACCTTCACCAGATCCTGACCCTAAACCTAACCCTGACAATAGCACTGACCCAAAACTAACCCTGTCCTTGAGCTGAACGTGGACCCTAAACCAAAACCAGATCCTGACCCTAAACCTGACACTGGCTCTGAACTTCACCCTGACCCTGACCCAGACCCTGAACATAAACCTAAACCTGACCCTAACGGTGACCCTACACTGACCCTAACACTAACCCTGAAGCTGACTGTGATTCTGACCCTAACTGTAACCCTAAAGGTAACCCTGACCCTGACCCTGATATGGACCATGACACAAAACATAACAATGATTCTAACCCTACAACTAACCCATAAAACTAATGCAGACCCTGACCCTAAACCAGTGTAACCCTAATCCTCAAATTAATTCTAATTCTCACCCCAAACCCATACTTTAAACCTATCCCTGAATTTATCCCTGAATCTGACCTGACCCTTACCCTGAACTTTGCCAAAACTTGACCCTGATCCGAATTTTGACCCTAAACAGAACCCTGGCCCTGACCCTAAACTGAACCCTGGCCCTGACCCTAAACCTGACCCTAATACTTTCACTGACACTGACCATAAACCTAACTCTGACCCAGACCGTGAGCCTGACCAGAACTCTAACCCTAAAGCTAAACTAAGTCAGGACCCTAATCATAACCCAGAATCTAAACATAAAGCAGGCCTTATTCTAACCATGACCATAATCCTGAACTGGACCCTAACCATAACACTGAACATGACACCAAACCTATCCCTGACCCTGACCCTTACTCTGAAACTAACCCTAACCCTGACACTGACTGTGAGCCTGACCATAAACCTAACCCTGAACCTAACCCTAACCCTGACCCCTACACTACGCCTAACGATAACCCTGCCCCTAACAATGTCTAACCCTAACCCTGAACCTAACTATAACCCTAAAATTAACCCGGTCCTAAAACTAACTGAAAACGCTGACCCTGACTCTGACTGTGAGCCTGACCATAAACCTAACCCTAAACCTAAACCTAACCCTAACCCTAACCCTAACCCTAACCCGTACCCTAACCCTAACCCGTACCCTAACCCGTACCCTAACCCGTACCCTAACCCTAACCCGTACCCTAACCCTAACCCTAACCCTAACCCTAACCCTAAGCCTAACCCTAACCCTAACCCTAACCCTAAGCCTGACACAGTCCTAAGCCTGACCCTAACCCTAACCCTAACCCTGACCGTGACTGTGTTCCCGACCCTAACCGCAATCCTTAAGGTAACCCTATCCCTGATCTAATGCCAACCACGATCCTAAACCTAATGCTGAGGCTAAACATAAAACTAAACCCTACCCTAACCCAAAACCTAACCCTAACCTTAAGGCTGTCTAACCCTAACCGAACCATAACCCTACTTCTAAACCTAATCCTAACTCCAAACCCAAACCTTTCCCCTAAATCTAATCCTGAAACTGAACCGTATATTGACCCCAATCCAAATCCTGACCCTGACCATAAACCGGACCCCGGCCCAGACCTTCACCAGATCCTGACCCTAAACCTAACCCTGACAATAGCACTGACCCAAAACTAACCCTGTCCTTGAGCTGAACGTGGACCCTAAACCAAAACCAGATCCTGACCCTAAACCTGACACTGGCTCTGAACTTCACCCTGACCCTGACCCAGACCCTGAACATAAACCTAAACCTGACCCTAACGGTGACCCTACACTGACCCTAACACTAACCCTGAAGCTGACTGTGATTCTGACCCTAACTGTAACCCTAAAGGTAACCCTGACCCTGACCCTGATATGGACCATGACACAAAACATAACAATGATTCTAACCCTACAACTAACCCATAAAACTAATGCAGACCCTGACCCTAAACCAGTGTAACCCTAATCCTCAAATTAATTCTAATTCTCACCCCAAACCCATACTTTAAACCTATCCCTGAATTTATCCCTGAATCTGACCTGACCCTTACCCTGAACTTTGCCAAAACTTGACCCTGATCCGAATTTTGACCCTAAACAGAACCCTGGCCCTGACCCTAAACTGAACCCTGGCCCTGACCCTAAACCTGACCCTAATACTTTCACTGACACTGACCATAAACCTAACTCTGACCCAGACCGTGAGCCTGACCAGAACTCTAACCCTAAAGCTAAACTAAGTCAGGACCCTAATCATAACCCAGAATCTAAACATAAAGCAGGCCTTATTCTAACCATGACCATAATCCTGAACTGGACCCTAACCATAACACTGAACATGACACCAAACCTATCCCTGACCCTGACCCTTACTCTGAAACTAACCCTAACCCTGACACTGACTGTGAGCCTGACCATAAACCTAACCCTGAACCTAACCCTAACCCTGACCCCTACACTACGCCTAACGATAACCCTGCCCCTAACAATGTCTAACCCTAACCCTGAACCTAACTATAACCCTAAAATTAACCCGGTCCTAAAACTAACTGAAAACGCTGACCCTGACTCTGACTGTGAGCCTGACCATAAACCTAACCCTAAACCTAAACCTAACCCTAACCCTAACCCTAACCCTAACCCTAACCCGTACCCTAACCCGTACCCTAACCCGTACCCTAACCCGTACCCTAACCCGTACCCTAACCCTAACCCGTACCCTAACACTAACCCTAACCCTAACCCTAACCCTAAGCCTAACCCTAACCCTAACCCTAACCCTAAGCCTGACACAGTCCTAAGCCTGACCCTAACCCTAACCCTAACCCTGACCGTGACTGTGTTCCCGACCCTAACCGCAATCCTTAAGGTAACCCTATCCCTGATCTAATGCCAACCACGATCCTAAACCTAATGCTGAGGCTAAACATAAAACTAAACCCTACCCTAACCCAAAACCTAACCCTAACCTTAAGGCTGTCTAACCCTAACCGAACCATAACCCTACTTCTAAACCTAATCCTAACTCCAAACCCAAACCTTTCCCCTAAATCTAATCCTGAAACTGAACCGTATATTGACCCCAATCCAAATCCTGACCCTGACCATAAACCGGACCCCGGCCCAGACCTTCACCAGATCCTGACCCTAAACCTAACCCTGACAATAGCACTGACCCAAAACTAACCCTGTCCTTGAGCTGAACGTGGACCCTAAACCAAAACCAGATCCTGACCCTAAACCTGACACTGGCTCTGAACTTCACCCTGACCCTGACCCAGACCCTGAACATAAACCTAAACCTGACCCTAACGGTGACCCTACACTGACCCTAACACTAACCCTGAAGCTGACTGTGATTCTGACCCTAACTGTAACCCTAAAGGTAACCCTGACCCTGACCCTGATATGGACCATGACACAAAACATAACAATGATTCTAACCCTACAACTAACCCATAAAACTAATGCAGACCCTGACCCTAAACCAGTGTAACCCTAATCCTCAAATTAATTCTAATTCTCACCCCAAACCCATACTTTAAACCTATCCCTGAATTTATCCCTGAATCTGACCTGACCCTTACCCTGAACTTTGCCAAAACTTGACCCTGATCCGAATTTTGACCCTAAACAGAACCCTGGCCCTGACCCTAAACTGAACCCTGGCCCTGACCCTAAACCTGACCCTAATACTTTCACTGACACTGACCATAAACCTAACTCTGACCCAGACCGTGAGCCTGACCAGAACTCTAACCCTAAAGCTAAACTAAGTCAGGACCCTAATCATAACCCAGAATCTAAACATAAAGCAGGCCTTATTCTAACCATGACCATAATCCTGAACTGGACCCTAACCATAACACTGAACATGACACCAAACCTATCCCTGACCCTGACCCTTACTCTGAAACTAACCATAACCCTGACACTGACTGTGAGCCTGACCATAAACCTAACCCTGAACCTAACCCTAACCCTGACCCCTACACTACGTCTAACGATAACCCTGCCCCTAACAATGTCTAACCCTAACCCTGAACCTAACTATAACCCTAAAATTAACCCGGTCCTAAAACTAACAGAAAACGCTGACCCTGACTCTGACTGTGAGCCTGACCATAAACCTAACCCTAAACCTAAACCTAACCCTAACCCTAACCCTAACCCTAACCCGTACCCTAACCCGTACCCTAACCCTAACCCGTACCCTAACCCGTACCCTAACCCTAACCCGTACCCTAACCCTAACCCGTACCCTAACCCTAACCCGTACCCTAACCCGTACCCTAACCCGTACCCTAACACTAACCCGTACCCTAACCCGTACCCTAACCCTAACCCGTACCCTAACCCGTACCCTAACCCTAACCCGTACCCTAACCCTAACCCGTACCCTAACCCTAACCCTAACCCTAAGCCTAACCCTAACCCTAACCCTAACCCTAAGCCTGACACAGTCCTAAGCCTGACCCTAACCCTAACCCTAACCCTGACCGTGACTGTGTTCCCGACCCTAACCGCAATCCTTAAGGTAACCCTATCCCTGATCTAATGCCAACCACGATCCTAAACCTAATGCTGAGGCTAAACATAAAACTAAACCCTACCCTAACCCAAAACCTAACCCTAACCTTAAGGCTGTCTAACCCTAACCGAACCATAACCCTACTTCTAAACCTAATCCTAACTCCAAACCCAAACCTTTCCCCTAAATCTAATCCTGAAACTGAACCGTATATTGACCCCAATCCAAATCCTGACCCTGACCATAAACCGGACCCCGGCCCAGACCTTCACCAGATCCTGACCCTAAACCTAACCCTGACAATAGCACTGACCCAAAACTAACCCTGTCCTTGAGCTGAACGTGGACCCTAAACCAAAACCAGATCCTGACCCTAAACCTGACACTGGCTCTGAACTTCACCCTGACCCTGACCCAGACCCTGAACATAAACCTAAACCTGACCCTAACGGTGACCCTACACTGACCCTAACACTAACCCTGAAGCTGACTGTGATTCTGACCCTAACTGTAACCCTAAAGGTAACCCTGACCCTGACCCTGATATGGACCATGACACAAAACATAACAATGATTCTAACCCTACAACTAACCCATAAAACTAATGCAGACCCTGACCCTAAACCAGTGTAACCCTAATCCTCAAATTAATTCTAATTCTCACCCCAAACCCATACTTTAAACCTATCCCTGAATTTATCCCTGAATCTGACCTGACCCTTACCCTGAACTTTGCCAAAACTTGACCCTGATCCGAATTTTGACCCTAAACAGAACCCTGGCCCTGACCCTAAACTGAACCCTGGCCCTGACCCTAAACCTGACCCTAATACTTTCACTGACACTGACCATAAACCTAACTCTGACCCAGACCGTGAGCCTGACCAGAACTCTAACCCTAAAGCTAAACTAAGTCAGGACCCTAATCATAACCCAGAATCTAAACATAAAGCAGGCCTTATTCTAACCATGACCATAATCCTGAACTGGACCCTAACCATAACACTGAACATGACACCAAACCTATCCCTGACCCTGACCCTTACTCTGAAACTAACCCTAACCCTGACACTGACTGTGAGCCTGACCATAAACCTAACCCTGAACCTAACCCTAACCCTGACCCCTACACTACGCCTAACGATAACCCTACCCCTAACAATGTCTAACCCTAACCCTGAACCTAACTATAACCCTAAAATTAACCCGGTCCTAAAACTAACTGAAAACGCTGACCCTGACTCTGACTGTGAGCCTGACCATAAACCTAACCCTAAACCTAAACCTAACCCTAACCCTAACCCTAACCCTAACCCTAACCCGTACCCTAACCCGTACCCTAACCCGTACCCTAACCCGTACCCTAACCCGTACCCTAACCCTAACCCGTACCCTAACCCTAACCCGTACCCTAACCCTAACCCGTACCCTAACCCGTACCCTAACCCGTACCCTAACACTAACCCGTACCCTAACCCGTACCCTAACCCTAACCCGTACCCTAACCCGTACCCTAACCCTAACCCGTACCCTAACCCTAACCCTAACCCTAACCCTAACCCGTACCCTAACCCTAACCCTAACCCTAAGCCTGACACAGTCCTAAGCCTGACCCTAACCCTAACCCTAACCCTGACCGTGACTGTGTTCCCGACCCTAACCGCAATCCTTAAGGTAACCCTATCCCTGATCTAATGCCAACCACGATCCTAAACCTAATACTGAGGCTAAACATAAAACTAAACCCTACCCTAACCCAAAACCTAACCCTAACCTTAAGGCTGTCTAACCCTAACCGAACCATAACCCTACTTCTAAACCTAATCCTAACTCCAAACCCAAACCTTTCCCCTAAATCTAATCCTGAAACTGAACCGTATATTGACCCCAATCCAAATCCTGACCCTGACCATAAACCGGACCCCGGCCCAGACCTTCACCAGATCCTGACCCTAAACCTAACCCTGACAATAGCACTGACCCAAAACTAACCCTGTCCTTGAGCTGAACGTGGACCCTAAACCAAAACCAGATCCTGACCCTAAACCTGACACTGGCTCTGAACTTCACCCTGACCCTGACCCAGACCCTGAACATAAACCTAAACCTGACCCTAACGGTGACCCTACACTGACCCTAACACTAACCCTGAAGCTGACTGTGATTCTGACCCTAACTGTAACCCTAAAGGTAACCCTGACCCTGACCCTGATATGGACCAGACACAAAACATAACAATGATTCTAACCCTACAACTAACCCATAAAACTAATGCAGACCCTGACCCTAAACCAGTGTAACCCTAATCCTCAAATTAATTCTAATTCTCACCCCAAACCCATACTTTAAACCTATCCCTGAATTTATCCCTGAATCTGACCTGACCCTTACCCTGAACTTTGCCAAAACTTGACCCTGATCCGAATTTTGACCCTAAACAGAACCCTGGCCCTGACCCTAAACTGAACCCTGGCCCTGACCCTAAACCTGACCCTAATACTTTCACTGACACTGACCATAAACCTAACTCTGACCCAGACCGTGAGCCTGACCAGAACTCTAACCCTAAAGCTAAACTAAGTCAGGACCCTAATCATAACCCAGAATCTAAACATAAAGCAGGCCTTATTCTAACCATGACCATAATCCTGAACTGGACCCTAACCATAACACTGAACATGACACCAAACCTATCCCTGACCCTGACCCTTACTCTGAAACTAACCCTAACCCTGACACTGACTGTGAGCCTGACCATAAACCTAACCCTGAACCTCACCCTAACCCTGACCACTACACTACGCCTAACGATAACCCTGCCCCTAACAATGTCTAACCCTAACCCTGAACCTAACTATAACCCTAAAATTAACCCGGTCCTAAAACTAACTGAAAACGCTGACCCTGACTCTGACTGTGAGCCTGACCATAAACCTAACCCTAAACCTAAACCTAACCCTAACCCTAACCCTAACCCTAACCCTAACCCGTACCCTAACCCGTACCCTAACCCGTACCCTAACCCTAACCCGTACCCTAACCCGTACCCTAACCCTAACCCGTACCCTAACCCGTACCCTAACCCTAACCCGTACCCTAACCCTAACCCGTACCCTAACCCTAACCCGTACCCTAACCCTAACCCTAAGCCTAACCCTAACCCTAACCCTAACCCTAAGCCTGACACAGTCCTAAGCCTGACCCTAACCCTAACCCTAACCCTGACCGTGACTGTGTTCCCGACCCTAACCGCAATCCTTAAGGTAACCCTATCCCTGATCTAATGCCAACCACGATCCTAAACCTAATGCTGAGGCTAAACATAAAACTAAACCCTACCCTAACCCAAAACCTAACCCTAACCTTAAGGCTGTCTAACCCTAACCGAACCATAACCCTACTTCTAAACCTAATCCTAACTCCAAACCCAAACCTTTCCCCTAAATCTAATCCTGAAACTGAACCGTATATTGACCCCAATCCAAATCCTGACCCTGACCATAAACCGGACCCCGGCCCAGACCTTCACCAGATCCTGACCCTAAACCTAACCCTGACAATAGCACTGACCCAAAACTAACCCTGTCCTTGAGCTGAACGTGGACCCTAAACCAAAACCAGATCCTGACCCTAAACCTGACACTGGCTCTGAACTTCACCCTGACCCTGACCCAGACCCTGAACATAAACCTAAACCTGACCCTAACGGTGACCCTACACTGACCCTAACACTAACCCTGAAGCTGACTGTGATTCTGACCCTAACTGTAACCCTAAAGGTAACCCTGACCCTGACCCTGATATGGACCATGACACAAAACATAACAATGATTCTAACCCTACAACTAACCCATAAAACTAATGCAGACCCTGACCCTAAACCAGTGTAACCCTAATCCTCAAATTAATTCTAATTCTCACCCCAAACCCATACTTTAAACCTATCCCTGAATTTATCCCTGAATCTGACCTGACCCTTACCCTGAACTTTGCCAAAACTTGACCCTGATCCGAATTTTGACCCTAAACAGAACCCTGGCCCTGACCCTAAACTGAACCCTGGCCCTGACCCTAAACCTGACCCTAATACTTTCACTGACACTGACCATAAACCTAACTCTGACCCAGACCGTGAGCCTGACCAGAACTCTAACCCTAAAGCTAAACTAAGTCAGGACCCTAATCATAACCCAGAATCTAAACATAAAGCAGGCCTTATTCTAACCATGACCATAATCCTGAACTGGACCCTAACCATAACACTGAACATGACACCAAACCTATCCCTGACCCTGACCCTTACTCTGAAACTAACCCTAACCCTGACACTGACTGTGAGCCTGACCATAAACCTAACCCTGAACCTAACCCTAACCCTGACCCCTACACTACGCCTAACGATAACCCTACCCCTAACAATGTCTAACCCTAACCCTGAACCTAACTATAACCCTAAAATTAACCCGGTCCTAAAACTAACTGAAAACGCTGACCCTGACTCTGACTGTGAGCCTGACCATAAACCTAACCCTAAACCTAAACCTAACCCTAACCCTAACCCTAACCCTAACCCTAACCCGTACCCTAACCCGTACCCTAACCCGTACCCTAACCCGTACCCTAACCCGTACCCTAACCCTAACCCGTACCCTAACCCTAACCCGTACCCTAACCCTAACCCGTACCCTAACCCGTACCCTAACCCGTACCCTAACACTAACCCGTACCCTAACCCGTACCCTAACCCTAACCCGTACCCTAACCCGTACCCTAACCCTAACCCGTACCCTAACCCTAACCCTAACCCTAACCCTAAGCCTAACCCTAACCCTAACCCTAACCCTAAGCCTGACACAGTCCTAAGCCTGACCCTAACCCTAACCCTAACCCTGACCGTGACTGTGTTCCCGACCCTAACCGCAATCCTTAAGGTAACCCTATCCCTGATCTAATGCCAACCACGATCCTAAACCTAATACTGAGGCTAAACATAAAACTAAACCCTACCCTAACCCAAAACCTAACCCTAACCTTAAGGCTGTCTAACCCTAACCGAACCATAACCCTACTTCTAAACCTAATCCTAACTCCAAACCCAAACCTTTCCCCTAAATCTAATCCTGAAACTGAACCGTATATTGACCCCAATCCAAATCCTGACCCTGACCATAAACCGGACCCCGGCCCAGACCTTCACCAGATCCTGACCCTAAACCTAACCCTGACAATAGCACTGACCCAAAACTAACCCTGTCCTTGAGCTGAACGTGGACCCTAAACCAAAACCAGATCCTGACCCTAAACCTGACACTGGCTCTGAACTTCACCCTGACCCTGACCCAGACCCTGAACATAAACCTAAACCTGACCCTAACGGTGACCCTACACTGACCCTAACACTAACCCTGAAGCTGACTGTGATTCTGACCCTAACTGTAACCCTAAAGGTAACCCTGACCCTGACCCTGATATGGACCAGACACAAAACATAACAATGATTCTAACCCTACAACTAACCCATAAAACTAATGCAGACCCTGACCCTAAACCAGTGTAACCCTAATCCTCAAATTAATTCTAATTCTCACCCCAAACCCATACTTTAAACCTATCCCTGAATTTATCCCTGAATCTGACCTGACCCTTACCCTGAACTTTGCCAAAACTTGACCCTGATCCGAATTTTGACCCTAAACAGAACCCTGGCCCTGACCCTAAACTGAACCCTGGCCCTGACCCTAAACCTGACCCTAATACTTTCACTGACACTGACCATAAACCTAACTCTGACCCAGACCGTGAGCCTGACCAGAACTCTAACCCTAAAGCTAAACTAAGTCAGGACCCTAATCATAACCCAGAATCTAAACATAAAGCAGGCCTTATTCTAACCATGACCATAATCCTGAACTGGACCCTAACCATAACACTGAACATGACACCAAACCTATCCCTGACCCTGACCCTTACTCTGAAACTAACCCTAACCCTGACACTGACTGTGAGCCTGACCATAAACCTAACCCTGAACCTCACCCTAACCCTGACCACTACACTACGCCTAACGATAACCCTGCCCCTAACAATGTCTAACCCTAACCCTGAACCTAACTATAACCCTAAAATTAACCCGGTCCTAAAACTAACTGAAAACGCTGACCCTGACTCTGACTGTGAGCCTGACCATAAACCTAACCCTAAACCTAAACCTAACCCTAACCCTAACCCTAACCCTAACCCTAACCCGTACCCTAACCCGTACCCTAACCCGTACCCTAACCCTAACCCGTACCCTAACCCGTACCCTAACCCTAACCCGTACCCTAACCCGTACCCTAACCCTAACCCGTACCCTAACCCTAACCCGTACCCTAACCCTAACCCGTACCCTAACCCTAACCCTAAGCCTAACCCTAACCCTAACCCTAAGCCTGACACAGTCCTAAGCCTGACCCTAACCCTAACCCTAACCCTGACCGTGACTGTGTTCCCGACCCTAACCGCAATCCTTAAGGTAACCCTATCCCTGATCTAATGCCAACCACGATCCTAAACCTAATGCTGAGGCTAAACATAAAACTAAACCCTACCCTAACCCAAAACCTAACCCTAACCTTAAGGCTGTCTAACCCTAACCGAACCATAACCCTACTTCTAAACCTAATCCTAACTCCAAACCCAAACCTTTCCCCTAAATCTAATCCTGAAACTGAACCGTATATTGACCCCAATCCAAATCCTGACCCTGACCATAAACCGGACCCCGGCCCAGACCTTCACCAGATCCTGACCCTAAACCTAACCCTGACAATAGCACTGACCCAAAACTAACCCTGTCCTTGAGCTGAACGTGGACCCTAAACCAAAACCAGATCCTGACCCTAAACCTGACACTGGCTCTGAACTTCACCCTGACCCTGACCCAGACCCTGAACATAAACCTAAACCTGACCCTAACGGTGACCCTACACTGACCCTAACACTAACCCTGAAGCTGACTGTGATTCTGACCCTAACTGTAACCCTAAAGGTAACCCTGACCCTGACCCTGATATGGACCATGACACAAAACATAACAATGATTCTAACCCTACAACTAACCCATAAAACTAATGCAGACCCTGACCCTAAACCAGTGTAACCCTAATCCTCAAATTAATTCTAATTCTCACCCCAAACCCATACTTTAAACCTATCCCTGAATTTATCCCTGAATCTGACCTGACCCTTACCCTGAACTTTGCCAAAACTTGACCCTGATCCGAATTTTGACCCTAAACAGAACCCTGGCCCTGACCCTAAACTGAACCCTGGCCCTGACCCTAAACCTGACCCTAATACTTTCACTGACACTGACCATAAACCTAACTCTGACCCAGACCGTGAGCCTGACCAGAACTCTAACCCTAAAGCTAAACTAAGTCAGGACCCTAATCATAACCCAGAATCTAAACATAAAGCAGGCCTTATTCTAACCATGACCATAATCCTGAACTGGACCCTAACCATAACACTGAACATGACACCAAACCTATCCCTGACCCTGACCCTTACTCTGAAACTAACCCTAACCCTGACACTGACTGTGAGCCTGACCATAAACCTAACCCTGAACCTAACCCTAACCCTGACCCCTACACTACGCCTAACGATAACCCTGCCCCTAACAATGTCTAACCCTAACCCTGAACCTAACTATAACCCTAAAATTAACCCGGTACTAAAACTAACAGAAAACGCTGACCCTGACTCTGACTGTGAGCCTGACCATAAACCTAACCCTAAACCTAAACCTAACCCTAACCCTAACCCTAACCCTAAACCTAACCCGTACCCTAACCCGTACCCTAACCCGTACCCTAACGCTAACCCGTACCCTAACCCGTACCCTAACCCTAACCCGTACCCTAACCCTAACCCGTACCCTAACCCTAACCCGTACCCTAACCCGTACCCTAACCCGTACCCTAACACTAACCCGTACCCTAACCCGTACCCTAACCCTAACCCGTACCCTAACCCGTACCCTAACCCTAACCGTACCCTAACCCTAACCCGTACCCTAACCCTAACCCTAACCCTAACCCTAAGCCTAACCCTAACCCTAACCCTAACCCTAAGCCTGACACAGTCCTAAGCCTGACCCTAACCCTAACCCTAACCCTGACCGTGACTGTGTTCCCGACCCTAACCGCAATCCTTAAGGTAACCCTATCCCTGATCTAATGCCAACCACGATCCTAAACCTAATGCTGAGGCTAAACATAAAACTAAACCCTACCCTAACCCAAAACCTAACCCTAACCTTAAGGCTCTCTAACCCTAACCGAACCATAACCCTACTTCTAAACCTAATCCTAACTCCAAACCCAAACCTTTCCCCTAAATCTAATCCTGAAACTGAACCGTATATTGACCCCAATCCAAATCCTGACCCTGACCATAAACCGGACCCCGGCCCAGACCTTCACAAGATCCTGACCCTAAACCTAACCCTGACAATAGCACTGACCCAAAACTAACCCTGTCCTTGAGCTGAACGTGGACCCTAAACCAAAACCAGATCCTGACCCTAAACCTGACACTGGCTCTGAACTTCACCCTGACCCTGACCCAGACCCTGAACATAAACCTAAACCTGACCCTAACGGTGACCCTACACTGACCCTAACACTAACCCTGAAGCTGACTGTGATTCTGACCCTAACTGTAACCCTAAAGGTAACCCTGACCCTGACCCTGATATGGACCATGACACAAAACATAACAATGATTCTAACCCTACAACTAACCCATAAAACTAATGCAGACCCTGACCCTAAACCAGTGTAACCCTAATCCTCAAATTAATTCTAATTCTCACCCCAAACCCATACTTTAAACCTATCCCTGAATTTATCCCTGAATCTGACCTGACCCTTACCCTGAACTTTGCCAAAACTTGACCCTGATCCGAATTTTGACCCTAAACAGAACCCTGGCCCTGACCCTAAACTGAACCCTGGCCCTGACCCTAAACCTGACCCTAATACTTTCACTGACACTGACCATAAACCTAACTCTGACCCAGACCGTGAGCCTGACCAGAACTCTAACCCTAAAGCTAAACTAAGTCAGGACCCTAATCATAACCCAGAATCTAAACATAAAGCAGGCCTTATTCTAACCATGACCATAATCCTGAACTGGACCCTAACCATAACACTGAACATGACACCAAACCTATCCCTGACCCTGACCCTTACTCTGAAACTAACCCTAACCCTGACACTGACTGTGAGCCTGACCATAAACCTAACCCTGAACCTAACCCTAACCCTGACCCCTACACTACGCCTAACGATAACCCTGCCCCTAACAATGTCTAACCCTAACCCTGAACCTAACTATAACCCTAAAATTAACCCGGTCCTAAAACTAACTGAAAACGCTGACACTGACTCTGACTGTGAGCCTGACCATAAACCTAACCCTAAACCTAAACCTAACCCTAACCCTAACCCTAACCCGTACCCTAACCCGTACCCTAACCCGTACCCTAACCCGTACCCTAACCCTAACCCGTACCCTAACCCGTACCCTAACCCTAACCCTAACCCTAACCCTAACCCGTACCCTAACCCGTACCCTAACCCGTACCGAACCCGTACCCTAACCCGTACCCTAACCCTAACCCGTACCCTAACCCGTACCCTAACCCTAACCCGTACCCTAACCCGTACCCTAACCCTAACCCTAACCCTAACCCTAAGCCTAACCCTAACCCTAACCCTAACCCTAAGCCTGACACAGTCCTAAGCCTGACCCTAACCCTAACCCTAACCCTGACCGTGACTGTGTTCCCGACCCTAACCGCAATCCTTAAGGTAACCCTATCCCTGATCTAATGCCAACCACGATCCTAAACCTAATGCTGAGGCTAAACATAAATCTAAACCCTACCCTAACCCAAAACCTAACCCTAACCTTAAGGCTGTCTAACCCTAACCGAACCATAACCCTACTTCTAAACCTAATCCTAACTCCAAACCCAAACCTTTCCCCTAAATCTAATCCTGAAACTGAACCGTATATTGACCCCAATCCAAATCCTGACCCTGACCATAAACCGGACCCCGGCCCAGACCTTCACCAGATCCTGACCCTAAACCTAACCCTGACAATAGCACTGACCCAAAACTAACCCTGTCCTTGAGCTGAACGTGGACCCTAAACCAAAACCAGATCCTGACCCTAAACCTGACACTGGCTCTGAACTTCACCCTGACCCTGACCCAGACCCTGAACATAAACCTAAACCTGACCCTAACGGTGACCCTACACTGACCCTAACACTAACCCTGAAGCTGACTGTGATTCTGACCCTAACTGTAACCCTAAGGGTAACCCTGACCCTGACCCTGATATGGACCATGACACAAAACATAACAATGATTCTAACCCTACAACTAACCCATAAAACTAATGCAGACCCTGACCCTAAACCAGTGTAACCCTAATCCTCAAATTAATTCTAATTCTCACCCCAAACCCATACTTTAAACCTATCCCTGAATTTATCCCTGAATCTGACCTGACCCTTACCCTGAACTTTGCCAAAACTTGACCCTGATCCGAATTTTGACCCTAAACAGAACCCTGGCCCTGACCCTAAACTGAACCCTGGCCCTGACCCTAAACCTGACCCTAATACTTTCACTGACACTGACCATAAACCTAACTCTGACCCAGACCGTGAGCCTGACCAGAACTCTAACCCTAAAGCTAAACTAAGTCAGGACCCTAATCATAACCCAGAATCTAAACATAAAGCAGGCCTTATTCTAACCATGACCATAATCCTGAACTGGACCCTAACCATAACACTGAACATGACACCAAACCTATCCCTGACCCTGACCCTTACTCTGAAACTAACCCTAACCCTGACACTGACTGTGAGCCTGACCATAAACCTAACCCTGAACCTAACCCTAACCCTGACCCCTACACTACGCCTAACGATAACCCTGCCCCTAACAATGTCTAACCCTAACCCTGAACCTAACTATAACCCTAAAATTAACCCGGTCCTAAAACTAACTGAAAACGCTGACCCTGACTCTGACTGTGAGCCTGACCATAAACCTAACCCTAAACCTAAACCTAACCCTAACCCTAACCCTAACCCTAACCCTAACCCTAACCCGTACCCTAACCCGTACCCTAACCCGTACCCTAACCCTAACCCGTACCCTAACCCGTACCCTAACCCTAACCCGTACCCTAACCCGTACCCTAACCCTAACCCGTACCCTAACCCTAACCCGTACCCTAACCCTAACCCTAAGCCTAACCCTAACCCTAACCCTAACCCTAAGCCTGACACAGTCCTAAGCCTGACCCTAACCCTAACCCTAACCCTGACCGTGACTGTGTTCCCGACCCTAACCGCAATCCTTAAGGTAACCCTATCCCTGATCTAATGCCAACCACGATCCTAAACCTAATGCTGAGGCTAAACATAAAACTAAACCCTACCCTAACCCAAAACCTAACCCTAACCTTAAGGCTGTCTAACCCTAACCGAACCATAACCCTACTTCTAAACCTAATCCTAACTCCAAACCCAAACCTTTCCCCTAAATCTAATCCTGAAACTGAACCGTATATTGACCCCAATCCAAATCCTGACCCTGACCATAAACCGGACCCCGGCCCAGACCTTCACCAGATCCTGACCCTAAACCTAACCCTGACAATAGCACTGACCCAAAACTAACCCTGTCCTTGAGCTGAACGTGGACCCTAAACCAAAACCAGATCCTGACCCTAAACCTGACACTGGCTCTGAACTTCACCCTGACCCTGACCCAGACCCTGAACATAAACCTAAACCTGACCCTAACGGTGACCCTACACTGACCCTAACACTAACCCTGAAGCTGACTGTGATTCTGACCCTAACTGTAACCCTAAAGGTAACCCTGACCCTGACCCTGATATGGACCATGACACAAAACATAACAATGATTCTAACCCTACAACTAACCCATAAAACTAATGCAGACCCTGACCCTAAACCAGTGTAACCCTAATCCTCAAATTAATTCTAATTCTCACCCCAAACCCATACTTTAAACCTATCCCTGAATTTATCCCTGAATCTGACCTGACCCTTACCCTGAACTTTGCCAAAACTTGACCCTGATCCGAATTTTGACCCTAAACAGAACCCTGGCCCTGACCCTAAACTGAACCCTGGCCCTGACCCTAAACCTGACCCTAATACTTTCACTGACACTGACCATAAACCTAACTCTGACCCAGACCGTGAGCCTGACCAGAACTCTAACCCTAAAGCTAAACTAAGTCAGGACCCTAATCATAACCCAGAATCTAAACATAAAGCAGGCCTTATTCTAACCATGACCATAATCCTGAACTGGACCCTAACCATAACACTGAACATGACACCAAACCTATCCCTGACCCTGACCCTTACTCTGAAACTAACCCTAACCCTGACACTGACTGTGAGCCTGACCATAAACCTAACCCTGAACCTAACCCTAACCCTGACCCCTACACTACGCCTAACGATAACCCTGCCCCTAACAATGTCTAACCCTAACCCTGAACCTAACTATAACCCTAAAATTAACCCGGTCCTAAAACTAACTGAAAACGCTGACCCTGACTCTGACTGTGAGCCTGACCATAAACCTAACCCTAAACCTAAACCTAACCCTAACCCTAACCCTAACCCTAACCCGTACCCTAACCCGTACCCTAACCCGTACCCTAACCCTAACCCGTACCCTAACCCGTACCCTAACCCTAACCCATACCCTAACCCGTACTTTAACCCTAACCCGTACCCTAACCCTAACCCGTACCCTAACCCTAACCCGTACCCTAACCCTAACCCTAACCCTAACCCTAACCCTAACCCTAAGCCTGACACAGTCCTAAGCCTGACCCTAACCCTAACCCTAACCCTGACCGTGACTGTGTTCCCGACCCTAACCGCAATCCTTAAGGTAACCCTATCCCTGATCTAATGCCAACCACGATCCTAAACCTAATGCTGAGGCTAAACATAAAACTAAACCCTACCCTAACCCAAAACCTAACCCTAACCTTAAGGCTGTCTAACCCTAACCGAACCATAACCCTACTTCTAAACCTAATCCTAACTCCAAACCCAAACCTTTCCCCTAAATCTAATCCTGAAACTGAACCGTATATTGACCCCAATCCAAATCCTGACCCTGACCATAAACCGGACCCCGGCCCAGACCTTCACCAGATCCTGACCCTAAACCTAACCCTGACAATAGCACTGACCCAAAACTAACCCTGTCCTTGAGCTGAACGTGGACCCTAAACCAAAACCAGATCCTGACCCTAAACCTGACACTGGCTCTGAACTTCACCCTGACCCTGACCCAGACCCTGAACATAAACCTAAACCTGACCCTAACGGTGACCCTACACTGACCCTAACACTAACCCTGAAGCTGACTGTGATTCTGACCCTAACTGTAACCCTAAAGGTAACCCTGACCCTGACCCTGATATGGACCATGACACAAAACATAACAATGATTCTAACCCTACAACTAACCCATAAAACTAATGCAGACCCTGACCCTAAACCAGTGTAACCCTAATCCTCAAATTAATTCTAATTCTCACCCCAAACCCATACTTTAAACCTATCCCTGAATTTATCCCTGAATCTGACCTGACCCTTACCCTGAACTTTGCCAAAACTTGACCCTGATCCGAATTTTGACCCTAAACAGAACCCTGGCCCTGACCCTAAACTGAACCCTGGCCCTGACCCTAAACCTGACCCTAATACTTTCACTGACACTGACCATAAACCTAACTCTGACCCAGACCGTGAGCCTGACCAGAACTCTAACCCTAAAGCTAAACTAAGTCAGGACCCTAATCATAACCCAGAATCTAAACATAAAGCAGGCCTTATTCTAACCATGACCATAATCCTGAACTGGACCCTAACCATAACACTGAACATGACACCAAACCTATCCCTGACCCTGACCCTTACTCTGAAACTAACCCTAACCCTGACACTGACTGTGAGCCTGACCATAAACCTAACCCTGAACCTAACCCTAACCCTGACCCCTACACTACGCCTAACGATAACCCTGCCCCTAACAATGTCTAACCCTAACCCTGAACCTAACTATAACCCTAAAATTAACCCGGTCCTAAAACTAACTGAAAACGCTGACCCTGACTCTGACTGTGAGCCTGACCATAAACCTAACCCTAAACCTAAACCTAACCCTAACCCTAACCCTAACCCTAACCCTAACCCGTACCCTAACCCGTACCCTAACCCGTACCCTAACCCTAACCCGTACCCTAACCCGTATCCTAACCCTAACCCATACCCTAACCCGTACTTTAACCCTAACCCGTACCCTAACCCTAACCCGTACCCTAACCCTAACCCTAACCCTAACCCTAAACCTAACCCTAAGCCTAACCCTAACCCTAACCCTAAGCCTGACACAGTCCTAAGCCTGACCCTAACCCTAACCCTAACCCTGACCGTGACTGTGTTCCCGACCCTAACCGCAATCCTTAAGGTAACCCTATCCCTGATCTAATGCCAACCACGATCCTAAACCTAATGCTGAGGCTAAACATAAAACTAAACCCTACCCTAACCCAAAACCTAACCCTAACCTTAAGGCTGTCTAACCCTAACCGAACCATAACCCTACTTCTAAACCTAATCCTAACTCCAAACCCAAACCTTTCCCCTAAATCTAATCCTGAAACTGAACCGTATATTGACCCCAATCCAAATCCTGACCCTGACCATAAACCGGACCCCGGCCCAGACCTTCACAAGATCCTGACCCTAAACCTAACCCTGACAATAGCACTGACCCAAAACTAACCCTGTCCTTGAGCTGAACGTGGACCCTAAACCAAAACCAGATCCTGACCCTAAACCTGACACTGGCTCTGAACTTCACCCTGACCCTGACCCAGACCCTGAACATAAACCTAAACCTGACCCTAACGGTGACCCTACACTGACCCTAACACTAACCCTGAAGCTGACTGTGATTCTGACCCTAACTGTAACCCTAAAGGTAACCCTGACCCTGACCCTGATATGGACCATGACACAAAACATAACAATGATTCTAACCCTACAACTAACCCATAAAACTAATGCAGACCCTGACCCTAAACCAGTGTAACCCTAATCCTCAAATTAATTCTAATTCTCACCCCAAACCCATACTTTAAACCTATCCCTGAATTTATCCCTGAATCTGACCTGACCCTTACCCTGAACTTTGCCAAAACTTGACCCTGATCCGAATTTTGACCCTAAACAGAACCCTGGCCCTGACCCTAAACTGAACCCTGGCCCTGACCCTAAACCTGACCCTAATACTTTCACTGACACTGACCATAAACCTAACTCTGACCCAGACCGTGAGCCTGACCAGAACTCTAACCCTAAAGCTAAACTAAGTCAGGACCCTAATCATAACCCAGAATCTAAACATAAAGCAGGCCTTATTCTAACCATGACCATAATCCTGAACTGGACCCTAACCATAACACTGAACATGACACCAAACCTATCCCTGACCCTGACCCTTACTCTGAAACTAACCCTAACCCTGACACTGACTGTGAGCCTGACCATAAACCTAACCCTGAACCTAACCCTAACCCTGACCCCTACACTACGCCTAACGATAACCCTGCCCCTAACAATGTCTAACCCTAACCCTGAACCTAACTATAACCCTAAAATTAACCCGGTCCTAAAACTAACTGAAAACGCTGACCCTGACTCTGACTGTGAGCCTGACCATAAACCTAACCCTAAACCTAAACCTAACCCTAACCCTAACCCTAACCCTAACCCTAACCCGTACCCTAACCCGTACCCTAACCCGTACCCTAACCCTAACCCGTACCCTAACCCGTACCCTAACCCTAACCCGTACCCTAACCCGTACCCTAACCCTAACCCGTACCCTAACCCTAACCCGTACCCTAACCCTAACCCGTACCCTAACCCTAACCCTAAGCCTAACCCTAACCCTAACCCTAACCCTAAGCCTGACACAGTCCTAAGCCTGACCCTAACCCTAACCCTAACCCTGACCGTGACTGTGTTCCCGACCCTAACCGCAATCCTTAAGGTAACCCTATCCCTGATCTAATGCCAACCACGATCCTAAACCTAATGCTGAGGCTAAACATAAAACTAAACCCTACCCTAACCCAAAACCTAACCCTAACCTTAAGGCTGTCTAACCCTAACCGAACCATAACCCTACTTCTAAACCTAATCCTAACTCCAAACCCAAACCTTTCCCCTAAATCTAATCCTGAAACTGAACCGTATATTGACCCCAATCCAAATCCTGACCCTGACCATAAACCGGACCCCGGCCCAGACCTTCACCAGATCCTGACCCTAAACCTAACCCTGACAATAGCACTGACCCAAAACTAACCCTGTCCTTGAGCTGAACGTGGACCCTAAACCAAAACCAGATCCTGACCCTAAACCTGACACTGGCTCTGAACTTCACCCTGACCCTGACCCAGACCCTGAACATAAACCTAAACCTGACCCTAACGGTGACCCTACACTGACCCTAACACTAACCCTGAAGCTGACTGTGATTCTGACCCTAACTGTAACCCTAAAGGTAACCCTGACCCTGACCCTGATATGGACCATGACACAAAACATAACAATGATTCTAACCCTACAACTAACCCATAAAACTAATGCAGACCCTGACCCTAAACCAGTGTAACCCTAATCCTCAAATTAATTCTAATTCTCACCCCAAACCCATACTTTAAACCTATCCCTGAATTTATCCCTGAATCTGACCTGACCCTTACCCTGAACTTTGCCAAAACTTGACCCTGATCCGAATTTTGACCCTAAACAGAACCCTGGCCCTGACCCTAAACTGAACCCTGGCCCTGACCCTAAACCTGACCCTAATACTTTCACTGACACTGACCATAAACCTAACTCTGACCCAGACCGTGAGCCTGACCAGAACTCTAACCCTAAAGCTAAACTAAGTCAGGACCCTAATCATAACCCAGAATCTAAACATAAAGCAGGCCTTATTCTAACCATGACCATAATCCTGAACTGGACCCTAACCATAACACTGAACATGACACCAAACCTATCCCTGACCCTGACCCTTACTCTGAAACTAACCCTAACCCTGACACTGACTGTGAGCCTGACCATAAACCTAACCCTGAACCTAACCCTAACCCTGACCCCTACACTACGCCTAACGATAACCCTGCCCCTAACAATGTCTAACCCTAACCCTGAACCTAACTATAACCCTAAAATTAACCCGGTACTAAAACTAACAGAAAACGCTGACCCTGACTCTGACTGTGAGCCTGACCATAAACCTAACCCTAAACCTAAACCTAACCCTAACCCTAACCCTAACCCTAAACCTAACCCGTACCCTAACCCGTACCCTAACCCGTACCCTAACGCTAACCCGTACCCTAACCCGTACCCTAACCCTAACCCGTACCCTAACCCTAACCCGTACCCTAACCCTAACCCGTACCCTAACCCGTACCCTAACCCGTACCCTAACACTAACCCGTACCCTAACCCGTACCCTAACCCTAACCCGTACCCTAACCCGTACCCTAACCCTAACCCGTACCCTAACCCTAACCCGTACCCTAACCCTAACCCTAACCCTAACCCTAAGCCTAACCCTAACCCTAACCCTAACCCTAAGCCTGACACAGTCCTAAGCCTGACCCTAACCCTAACCCTAACCCTGACCGTGACTGTGTTCCCGACCCTAACCGCAATCCTTAAGGTAACCCTATCCCTGATCTAATGCCAACCACGATCCTAAACCTAATGCTGAGGCTAAACATAAAACTAAACCCTACCCTAACCCAAAACCTAACCCTAACCTTAAGGCTGTCTAACCCTAACCGAACCATAACCCTACTTCTAAACCTAATCCTAACTCCAAACCCAAACCTTTCCCCTAAATCTAATCCTGAAACTGAACCGTATATTGACCCCAATCCAAATCCTGACCCTGACCATAAACCGGACCCCGGCCCAGACCTTCACCAGATCCTGACCCTAAACCTAACCCTGACAATAGCACTGACCCAAAACTAACCCTGTCCTTGAGCTGAACGTGGACCCTAAACCAAAACCAGATCCTGACCCTAAACCTGACACTGGCTCTGAACTTCACCCTGACCCTGACCCAGACCCTGAACATAAACCTAAACCTGACCCTAACGGTGACCCTACACTGACCCTAACACTAACCCTGAAGCTGACTGTGATTCTGACCCTAACTGTAACCCTAAAGGTAACCCTGACCCTGACCCTGATATGGACCATGACACAAAACATAACAATGATTCTAACCCTACAACTAACCCATAAAACTAATGCAGACCCTGACCCTAAACCAGTGTAACCCTAATCCTCAAATTAATTCTAATTCTCACCCCAAACCCATACTTTAAACCTATCCCTGAATTTATCCCTGAATCTGACCTGACCCTTACCCTGAACTTTGCCAAAACTTGACCCTGATCCGAATTTTGACCCTAAACAGAACCCTGGCCCTGACCCTAAACTGAACCCTGGCCCTGACCCTAAACCTGACCCTAATACTTTCACTGACACTGACCATAAACCTAACTCTGACCCAGACCGTGAGCCTGACCAGAACTCTAACCCTAAAGCTAAACTAAGTCAGGACCCTAATCATAACCCAGAATCTAAACATAAAGCAGGCCTTATTCTAACCATGACCATAATCCTGAACTGGACCCTAACCATAACACTGAACATGACACCAAACCTATCCCTGACCCTGACCCTTACTCTGAAACTAACCCTAACCCTGACACTGACTGTGAGCCTGACCATAAACCTAACCCTGAACCTAACCCTAACCCTGACCCCTACACTACGCCTAACGATAACCCTGCCCCTAACAATGTCTAACCCTAACCCTGAACCTAACTATAACCCTAAAATTAACCCGGTCCTAAAACTAACTGAAAACGCTGACCCTGACTCTGACTGTGAGCCTGACCATAAACCTAACCCTAAACCTAAACCTAACCCTAACCCTAACCCTAACCCTAACCCGTACCCTAACCCGTACCCTAACCCGTACCCTAACCCTAACCCGTACCCTAACCCGTACCCTAACCCTAACCCATACCCTAACCCGTACTTTAACCCTAACCCGTACCCTAACCCTAACCCGTACCCTAACCCTAACCCGTACCCTAACCCTAACCCTAACCCTAACCCTAACCCTAACCCTAACCCTAAGCCTGACACAGTCCTAAGCCTGACCCTAACCCTAACCCTAACCCTGACCGTGACTGTGTTCCCGACCCTAACCGCAATCCTTAAGGTAACCCTATCCCTGATCTAATGCCAACCACGATCCTAAACCTAATGCTGAGGCTAAACATAAAACTAAACCCTACCCTAACCCAAAACCTAACGCTAACCTTAAGGCTGTCTAACCCTAACCGAACCATAACCCTACTTCTAAACCTAATCCTAACTCCAAACCCAAACCTTTCCCCTAAATCTAATCCTGAAACTGAACCGTATATTGACCCCAATCCAAATCCTGACCCTGACCATAAACCGGACCCCGGCCCAGACCTTCACCAGATCCTGACCCTAAACCTAACCCTGACAATAGCACTGACCCAAAACTAACCCTGTCCTTGAGCTGAACGTGGACCCTAAACCAAAACCAGATCCTGACCCTAAACCTGACACTGGCTCTGAACTTCACCCTGACCCTGACCCAGACCCTGAACATAAACCTAAACCTGACCCTAACGGTGACCCTACACTGACCCTAACACTAACCCTGAAGCTGACTGTGATTCTGACCCTAACTGTAACCCTAAAGGTAACCCTGACCCTGACCCTGATATGGACCATGACACAAAACATAACAATGATTCTAACCCTACAACTAACCCATAAAACTAATGCAGACCCTGACCCTAAACCAGTGTAACCCTAATCCTCAAATTAATTCTAATTCTCACCCCAAACCCATACTTTAAACCTATCCCTGAATTTATCCCTGAATCTGACCTGACCCTTACCCTGAACTTTGCCAAAACTTGACCCTGATCCGAATTTTGACCCTAAACAGAACCCTGGCCCTGACCCTAAACTGAACCCTGGCCCTGACCCTAAACCTGACCCTAATACTTTCACTGACACTGACCATAAACCTAACTCTGACCCAGACCGTGAGCCTGACCAGAACTCTAACCCTAAAGCTAAACTAAGTCAGGACCCTAATCATAACCCAGAATCTAAACATAAAGCAGGCCTTATTCTAACCATGACCATAATCCTGAACTGGACCCTAACCATAACACTGAACATGACACCAAACCTATCCCTGACCCTGACCCTTACTCTGAAACTAACCCTAACCCTGACACTGACTGTGAGCCTGACCATAAACCTAACCCTGAACCTAACCCTAACCCTGACCCCTACACTACGCCTAACGATAACCCTGCCCCTAACAATGTCTAACCCTAACCCTGAACCTAACTATAACCCTAAAATTAACCCGGTCCTAAAACTAACTGAAAACGCTGACCCTGACTCTGACTGTGAGCCTGACCATAAACCTAACCCTAAACCTAAACCTAACCCTAACCCTAACCCTAACCCGTACCCTAACCCGTACCCTAACCCGTACCCTAACCCGTACCCTAACCCTAACCCGTACCCTAACCCGTACCCTAACCCTAACCCGTACCCTAACCCTAACCCGTACCCTAACCCTAACCCTAACCCTAAGCCTAACCCTATCCCTAACCCTAACCCTAAGCCTGACACAGTCCTAAGCCTGACCCTAACCCTAACCCTAACCCTGACCGTGACTGTGTTCCCGACCCTAACCGCAATCCTTAAGGTAACCCTATCCCTGATCTAATGCCAACCACGATCCTAAACCTAATGCTGAGGCTAAACATAAAACTAAACCCTACCCTAACCCAAAACCTAACCCTAACCTTAAGGCTGTCTAACCCTAACCGAACCATAACCCTACTTCTAAACCTAATCCTAACTCCAAACCCAAACCTTTCCCCTAAATCTAATCCTGAAACTGAACCGTATATTGACCCCAATCCAAATCCTGACCCTGACCATAAACCGGACCCCGGCCCAGACCTTCACCAGATCCTGACCCTAAACCTAACCCTGACAATAGCACTGACCCAAAACTAACCCTGTCCTTGAGCTGAACGTGGACCCTAAACCAAAACCAGATCCTGACCCTAAACCTGACACTGGCTCTGAACTTCACCCTGACCCTGACCCAGACCCTGAACATAAACCTAAACCTGACCCTAACGGTGACCCTACACTGACCCTAACACTAACCCTGAAGCTGACTGTGATTCTGACCCTAACTGTAACCCTAAAGGTAACCCTGACCCTGACCCTGATATGGACCATGACACAAAACATAACAATGATTCTAACCCTACAACTAACCCATAAAACTAATGCAGACCCTGACCCTAAACCAGTGTAACCCTAATCCTCAAATTAATTCTAATTCTCACCCCAAACCCATACTTTAAACCTATCCCTGAATTTATCCCTGAATCTGACCTGACCCTTACCCTGAACTTTGCCAAAACTTGACCCTGATCCGAATTTTGACCCTAAACAGAACCCTGGCCCTGACCCTAAACTGAACCCTGGCCCTGACCCTAAACCTGACCCTAATACTTTCACTGACACTGACCATAAACCTAACTCTGACCCAGACCGTGAGCCTGACCAGAACTCTAACCCTAAAGCTAAACTAAGTCAGGACCCTAATCATAACCCAGAATCTAAACATAAAGCAGGCCTTATTCTAACCATGACCATAATCCTGAACTGGACCCTAACCATAACACTGAACATGACACCAAACCTATCCCTGACCCTGACCCTTACTCTGAAACTAACCCTAACCATGACACTGACTATGAGCCTGACCATAAACCTAACCCTGAACCTAACCCTAACCCTGACCCCTACACTACGCCTAACGATAACCCTGCCCCTAACAATGTCTAACCCTAACCCTGAACCTAACTATAACCCTAAAATTAACCCGGTCCTAAAACTAACAGAAAACGCTGACCCTGACTCTGACTGTGAGCCTGACCATAAACCTAACCCTAAACCTAAACCTAACCCTAACCCTAACCCTAACCCTAACCCTAACCCGTACCCTAACCCGTACCCTAACCCTAACCCGTACCCTAACCCGTACCCTAACCCGTACCCTAACCCGTACCCTAACCCGTACCCTAACCCTAACCCGTACCCTAACCCTAACCCGTACCCTAACCCGTACCCTAACCCGTACCCTAACCCTAACCCGTACCCTAACCCGTACCCTAAACCTAACCCGTACCCTAACCCGTACCCTAACCCTAACCCGTACCCTAACCCTAACCCGTACCCTAACCCTAACCCTAACCCTAACCCTAACCCTAAGCCTAACCCTAACCCTAACCCTAACCCTAAGCCTGACACAGTCCTAAGCCTGACCCTAACCCTAACCCTAACCCTGACCGTGACTGTGTTCCCGACCCTAACCGCAATCCTTAAGGTAACCCTATCCCTGATCTAATGCCAACCACGATCCTAAACCTAATGCTGAGGCTAAACATAAAACTAAACCCTACCCTAACCCAAAACCTAACCCTAACCTTAAGGCTCTCTAACCCTAACCGAACCATAACCCTACTTCTAAACCTAATCCTAACTCCAAACCCAAACCTTTCCCCTAAATCTAATCCTGAAACTGAACCGTATATTGACCCCAATCCAAATCCTGACCCTGACCATAAACCGGACCCCGGCCCAGACCTTCACCAGATCCTGACCCTAAACCTAACCCTGACAATAGCACTGACCCAAAACTAACCCTGTCCTTGAGCTGAACGTGGACCCTAAACCAAAACCAGATCCTGACCCTAAACCTGACACTGGCTCTGAACTTCACCCTGACCCTGACCCAGACCCTGAACATAAACCTAAACCTGACCCTAACGGTGACCCTACACTGACCCTAACACTAACCCTGAAGCTGACTGTGATTCTGACCCTAACTGTAACCCTAAAGGTAACCCTGACCCTGACCCTGATATGGACCATGACACAAAACATAACAATGATTCTAACCCTACAACTAACCCATAAAACTAATGCAGACCCTGACCCTAAACCAGTGTAACCCTAATCCTCAAATTAATTCTAATTCTCACCCCAAACCCATACTTTAAACCTATCCCTGAATTTATCCCTGAATCTGACCTGACCCTTACCCTGAACTTTGCCAAAACTTGACCCTGATCCGAATTTTGACCCTAAACAGAACCCTGGCCCTGACCCTAAACTGAACCCTGGCCCTGACCCTAAACCTGACCCTAATACTTTCACTGACACTGACCATAAACCTAACTCTGACCCAGACCGTGAGCCTGACCAGAACTCTAACCCTAAAGCTAAACTAAGTCAGGACCCTAATCATAACCCAGAATCTAAACATAAAGCAGGCCTTATTCTAACCATGACCATAATCCTGAACTGGACCCTAACCATAACACTGAACATGACACCAAACCTATCCCTGACCCTGACCCTTACTCTGAAACTAACCCTAACCCTGACACTGACTGTGAGCCTGACCATAAACCTAACCCTGAACCTAACCCTAACCCTGACCCCTACACTACGCCTAACGATAACCCTGCCCCTAACAATGTCTAACCCTAACCCTGAACCTAACTATAACCCTAAAATTAACCCGGTCCTAAAACTAACTGAAAACGCTGACCCTGACTCTGACTGTGAGCCTGACCATAAACCTAACCCTAAACCTAACCCTAACCCTAACCCTAACCCTAACCCTAACCCTAACCCTAACCCGTACCCTAACCCGTACCCTAACCCTAACCCGTACCCTAACCCGTACCCTAACCCTAACCCATACCCTAACCCGTACCCTAACCCTAACCCGTACCCTAACCCTAACCCGTACCCTAACCCTAACCCTAACCCTAACCCTAAACCTAAGCCTAACCCTAACCCTAACCCTAACCCTAAGCCTGACACAGTCCTAAGCCTGACCCTAACCCTAACCCTAACCCTGACCGTGACTGTGTTCCCGACCCTAACCGCAATCCTTAAGGTAACCCTATCCCTGATCTAATGCCAACCACGATCCTAAACCTAATGCTGAGGCTAAACATAAAACTAAACCCTACCCTAACCCAAAACCTAACCCTAACCTTAAGGCTGTCTAACCCTAACCGAACCATAACCCTACTTCTAAACCTAATCCTAACTCCAAACCCAAACCTTTCCCCTAAATCTAATCCTGAAACTGAACCGTATATTGACCCCAATCCAAATCCTGACCCTGACCATAAACCGGACCCCGGCCCAGACCTTCACCAGATCCTGACCCTAAACCTAACCCTGACAATAGCACTGACCCAAAACTAACCCTGTCCTTGAGCTGAACGTGGACCCTAAACCAAAACCAGATCCTGACCCTAAACCTGACACTGGCTCTGAACTTCACCCTGACCCTGACCCAGACCCTGAACATAAACCTAAACCTGACCCTAACGGTGACCCTACACTGACCCTAACACTAACCCTGAAGCTGACTGTGATTCTGACCCTAACTGTAACCCTAAAGGTAACCCTGACCCTGACCCTGATATGGACCATGACACAAAACATAACAATGATTCTAACCCTACAACTAACCCATAAAACTAATGCAGACCCTGACCCTAAACCAGTGTAACCCTAATCCTCAAATTAATTCTAATTCTCACCCCAAACCCATACTTTAAACCTATCCCTGAATTTATCCCTGAATCTGACCTGACCCTTACCCTGAACTTTGCCAAAACTTGACCCTGATCCGAATTTTGACCCTAAACAGAACCCTGGCCCTGACCCTAAACTGAACCCTGGCCCTGACCCTAAACCTGACCCTAATACTTTCACTGACACTGACCATAAACCTAACTCTGACCCAGACCGTGAGCCTGACCAGAACTCTAACCCTAAAGCTAAACTAAGTCAGGACCCTAATCATAACCCAGAATCTAAACATAAAGCAGGCCTTATTCTAACCATGACCATAATCCTGAACTGGACCCTAACCATAACACTGAACATGACACCAAACCTATCCCTGACCCTGACCCTTACTCTGAAACTAACCCTAACCCTGACACTGACTGTGAGCCTGACCATAAACCTAACCCTGAACCTAACCCTAACCCTGACCCCTACACTACGCCTAACGATAACCCTGCCCCTAACAATGTCTAACCCTAACCCTGAACCTAACTATAACCCTAAAATTAACCCGGTCCTAAAACTAACAGAAAACGCTGACCCTGACTCTGACTGTGAGCCTGACCATAAACCTAACCCTAAACCTAAACCTAACCCTAACCCTAACCCTAACCCTAACCCTAACCCTAACCCGTACCCTAACCCGTACCCTAACCCGTACCCTAACCCTAACCCGTACCCTAACCCGTACCCTAACCCGTACCCTAACCCTAACCCGTACCCTAACCCTAACCCGTACCCTAACCCTAACCCGTACCCTAACCCTAACCCTAACCCTAACCCTAACCCTAAGCCTAACCCTAACCCTAACCCTAACCCTAAGCCTGACACAGTCCTAAGCCTGACCCTAACCCTAACCCTAACCCTGACCGTGACTGTGTTCCCGACCCTAACCGCAATCCTTAAGGTAACCCTATCCCTGATCTAATGCCAACCACGATCCTAAACCTAATGCTGAGGCTAAACATAAAACTAAACCCTACCCTAACCCAAAACCTAACCCTAACCTTAAGGCTGTCTAACCCTAACCGAACCATAACCCTACTTCTAAACCTAATCCTAACTCCAAACCCAAACCTTTCCCCTAAATCTAATCCTGAAACTGAACCGTATATTGACCCCAATCCAAATCCTGACCCTGACCATAAACCGGACCCCGGCCCAGACCTTCACCAGATCCTGACCCTAAACCTAACCCTGACAATAGCACTGACCCAAAACTAACCCTGTCCTTGAGCTGAACGTGGACCCTAAACCAAAACCAGATCCTGACCCTAAACCTGACACTGGCTCTGAACTTCACCCTGACCCTGACCCAGACCCTGAACATAAACCTAAACCTGACCCTAACGGTGACCCTACACTGACCCTAACACTAACCCTGAAGCTGACTGTGATTCTGACCCTAACTGTAACCCTAAAGGTAACCCTGACCCTGACCCTGATATGGACCATGACACAAAACATAACAATGATTCTAACCCTACAACTAACCCATAAAACTAATGCAGACCCTGACCCTAAACCAGTGTAACCCTAATCCTCAAATTAATTCTAATTCTCACCCCAAACCCATACTTTAAACCTATCCCTGAATTTATCCCTGAATCTGACCTGACCCTTACCCTGAACTTTGCCAAAACTTGACCCTGATCCGAATTTTGACCCTAAACAGAACCCTGGCCCTGACCCTAAACTGAACCCTGGCCCTGACCCTAAACCTGACCCTAATACTTTCACTGACACTGACCATAAACCTAACTCTGACCCAGACCGTGAGCCTGACCAGAACTCTAACCCTAAAGCTAAACTAAGTCAGGACCCTAATCATAACCCAGAATCTAAACATAAAGCAGGCCTTATTCTAACCATGACCATAATCCTGAACTGGACCCTAACCATAACACTGAACATGACACCAAACCTATCCCTGACCCTGACCCTTACTCTGAAACTAACCCTAACCCTGACACTGACTGTGAGCCTGACCATAAACCTAACCCTGAACCTAACCCTAACCCTGACCCCTACACTACGCCTAACGATAACCCTGCCCCTAACAATGTCTAACCCTAACCCTGAACCTAACTATAACCCTAAAATTAACCCGGTCCTAAAACTAACTGAAAACGCTGACCCTGACTCTGACTGTGAGCCTGACCATAAACCTAACCCTAAACCTAAACCTAACCCTAACCCTAACCCTAACCCGTACCCTAACCCGTACCCTAACCCGTACCCTAACCCGTACCCTAACCCTAACCCGTACCCTAACCCGTACCCTAACCCGTACCCTAACCCTAACCCTAAGCCTAACCCTATCCCTAACCCTAACCCTAAGCCTGACACAGTCCTAAGCCTGACCCTAACCCTAACCCTATCCCTGACCGTGACTGTGTTCCCGACCCTAACCGCAATCCTTAAGGTAACCCTATCCCTGATCTAATGCCAACCACGATCCTAAACCTAATGCTGAGGCTAAACATAAAACTAAACCCTACCCTAACCCAAAACCTAACCCTAACCTTAAGGCTGTCTAACCCTAACCGAACCATAACCCTACTTCTAAACCTAATCCTAACTCCAAACCCAAACCTTTCCCCTAAATCTAATCCTGAAACTGAACCGTATATTGACCCCAATCCAAATCCTGACCCTGACCATAAACCGGACCCCGGCCCAGACCTTCACCAGATCCTGACCCTAAACCTAACCCTGACAATAGCACTGACCCAAAACTAACCCTGTCCTTGAGCTGAACGTGGACCCTAAACCAAAACCAGATCCTGACCCTAAACCTGACACTGGCTCTGAACTTCACCCTGACCCTGACCCAGACCCTGAACATAAACCTAAACCTGACCCTAACGGTGACCCTACACTGACCCTAACACTAACCCTGAAGCTGACTGTGATTCTGACCCTAACTGTAACCCTAAAGGTAACCCTGACCCTGACCCTGATATGGACCATGACACAAAACATAACAATGATTCTAACCCTACAACTAACCCATAAAACTAATGCAGACCCTGACCCTAAACCAGTGTAACCCTAATCCTCAAATTAATTCTAATTCTCACCCCAAACCCATACTTTAAACCTATCCCTGAATTTATCCCTGAATCTGACCTGACCCTTACCCTGAACTTTGCCAAAACTTGACCCTGATCCGAATTTTGACCCTAAACAGAACCCTGGCCCTGACCCTAAACTGAACCCTGGCCCTGACCCTAAACCTGACCCTAATACTTTCACTGACACTGACCATAAACCTAACTCTGACCCAGACCGTGAGCCTGACCAGAACTCTAACCCTAAAGCTAAACTAAGTCAGGACCCTAATCATAACCCAGAATCTAAACATAAAGCAGGCCTTATTCTAACCATGACCATAATCCTGAACTGGACCCTAACCATAACACTGAACATGACACCAAACCTATCCCTGACCCTGACCCTTACTCTGAAACTAACCCTAACCCTGACACTGACTGTGAGCCTGACCATAAACCTAACCCTGAACCTAACCCTAACCCTGACCCCTACACTACGCCTAACGATAACCCTGCCCCTAACAATGTCTAACCCTAACCCTGAACCTAACTATAACCCTAAAATTAACCCGGTCCTAAAACTAACTGAAAACGCTGACCCTGACTCTGACTGTGAGCCTGACCATAAACCTAACCCTAAACCTAAACCTAACCCTAACCCTAACCCTAACCCTAACCCTAACCCGTACCCTAACCCGTACCCTAACCCGTACCCTAACCCTAACCCGTACCTTAACCCGTACCCTAACCCTAACCCGTACCCTAACCCGTACCCTAACCCTAACCCGTACCCTAACCCTAACCCGTACCCTAACCCTAACCCGTACCCTAACCCTAACCCTAACCCTAACCCTAAGCCTGACACAGTCCTAAGCCTGACCCTAACCCTAACCCTAACCCTGACCGTGACTGTGTTCCCGACCCTAACCGCAATCCTTAAGGTAACCCTATCCCTGATCTAATGCCAACCATGATCCTAAACCTAATGCTGAGGCTAAACATAAAACTAAACCCTACCCTAACCCAAAACCTAACCCTAACCTTAAGGCTGTCTAACCCTAACCGAACCATAACCCTACTTCTAACCTAATCCTAACTCCAAACCCAAACCTTTCCCCTAAATCTAATCCTGAAACTGAACCGTATATTGACCCCAATCCAAATCCTGACCCTGACCATAAACCGGACCCCGGCCCAGACCTTCACCAGATCCTGACCCTAAACCTAACCCTGACAATAGCACTGACCCAAAACTAACCCTGTCCTTGAGCTGAACGTGGACCCTAAACCAAAACCAGATCCTGACCCTAAACCTGACACTGGCTCTGAACTTCACCCTGACCCTGACCCAGACCCTGAACATAAACGTAAACCTGACCCTAACGGTGACCCTACACTGACCCTAACACTAACCCTGAAGCTGACTGTGATTCTGACCCTAACTGTAACCCTAAAGGTAACCCTGACCCTGACCCTGATATGGACCATGACACAAAACATAACAATGATTCTAACCCTACAACTAACCCATAAAACTAATGCAGACCCTGACCCTAAACCAGTGTAACCCTAATCCTCAAATTAATTCTAATTCTCACCCCAAACCCATACTTTAAACCTATCCCTGAATTTATCCCTGAATCTGACCTGACCCTTACCCTGAACTTTGCCAAAACTTGACCCTGATCCGAATTTTGACCCTAAACAGAACCCTGGCCCTGACCCTAAACTGAACCCTGGCCCTGACCCTAAACCTGACCCTAATACTTTCACTGACACTGACCATAAACCTAACTCTGACCCAGACCGTGAGCCTGACCAGAACTCTAACCCTAAAGCTAAACTAAGTCAGGACCCTAATCATAACCCAGAATCTAAACATAAAGCAGGCCTTATTCTAACCATGACCATAATCCTGAACTGGACCCTAACCATAACACTGAACATGACACCAAACCTATCCCTGACCCTGACCCTTACTCTGAAACTAACCCTAACCCTGACACTGACTGTGAGCCTGACCATAAACCTAACCCTGAACCTAACCCTAACCCTGACCCCTACACTACGCCTAACGATAACCCTGCCCCTAACAATGTCTAACCCTAACCCTGAACCTAACTATAACCCTAAAATTAACCCGGTCCTAAAACTAACTGAAAACGCTGACCCTGACACTGACTGTGAGCCTGACCATAAACCTAACCCTAAACCTAAACCTAACCCTAACCCTAACCCTAACCCTAACCCTAACCCGTACCCTAACCCGTACCCTAACCCGTACCCTAACCCTAACCCGTACCCTAACCCGTACCCTAACCCTAACCCGTACCCTAACCCTAACCCGTACCCTAACCCGTACCCTAACACTAACCCGTACCCTAACCCGTACCCTAACCCTAACCCGTACCCTAACCCGTACCCTAACCCTAACCCGTACCCTAACCCTAACCCGTACCCTAACCCTAACCCTAACCCTAACCCTAAGCCTATCCCTAACCCTAACCCTAACCCTAAGCCTGACACAGTCCTAAGCCTGACCCTAACCCTAACCCTAACCCTGACCGTGACTGTGTTCCCGACCCTAACCGCAATCCTTAAGGTAACCCTATCCCTGATCTAATGCCAACCACGATCCTAAACCTAATGCTGAGGCTAAACATAAAACTAAACCCTACCCTAACCCAAAACCTAACCCTAACCTTAAGGCTGTCTAACCCTAACCGAACCATAACCCTACTTCTAAACCTAATCCTAACTCCAAACCCAAACCTTTCCCCTAAATCTAATCCTGAAACTGAACCGTATATTGACCCCAATCCAAATCCTGACCCTGACCATAAACCGGACCCCGGCCCAGACCTTCACCAGATCCTGACCCTAAACCTAACCCTGACAATAGCACTGACCCAAAACTAACCCTGTCCTTGAGCTGAACGTGGACCCTAAACCAAAACCAGATCCTGACCCTAAACCTGACACTGGCTCTGAACTTCACCCTGACCCTGACCCAGACCCTGAACATAAACCTAAACCTGACCCTAACGGTGACCCTACACTGACCCTAACACTAACCCTGAAGCTGACTGTGATTCTGACCCTAACTGTAACCCTAAAGGTAACCCTGACCCTGACCCTGATATGGACCATGACACAAAACATAACAATGATTCTAACCCTACAACTAACCCATAAAACTAATGCAGACCCTGACCCTAAACCAGTGTAACCCTAATCCTCAAATTAATTCTAATTCTCACCCCAAAACCCATACTTTAAACCTATCCCTGAATTTATCCCTGAATCTGACCTGACCCTTACCCTGAACTTTGCCAAAACTTGACCCTGATCCGAATTTTGACCCTAAACAGAACCCTGGCCCTGACCCTAAACTGAACCCTGGCCCTGACCCTAAACCTGACCCTAATACTTTCACTGACACTGACCATAAACCTAACTCTGACCCAGACCGTGAGCCTGACCAGAACTCTAACCCTAAAGCTAAACTAAGTCAGGACCCTAATCATAACCCAGAATCTAAACATAAAGCAGGCCTTATTCTAACCATGACCATAATCCTGAAATGGACCCTAACCATAACACTGAACATGACACCAAACCTATCCCTGACCCTGACCCTTACTCTGAAACTAACCCAAACCCTGACACTGACTGTGAGCCTGACCATAAACCTAACCCTGAACCTAACCCTAACCCTGACCCCTACACTACGCCTAACGATAACCCTGCCCCTAACAATGTCTAACCCTAACCCTGAACCTAACTATAACCCTAAAATTAACCCGGTCCTAAAACTAACTGAAAAACGCTGACCCTGACTCTGACTGTGAGCCTGACCATAAACCTAACCCTAAACCTAACCCTAACCCTAACCCTAACCCTAACCCTAACCCGTACCCTAACCCGTACCCTAACCCGTACCCTAACCCTAACCCGTACCCTAACCCGTACCCTAACCCTAACCCATACCCTAACCCGTACCCTAACCCTAACCCGTACCCTAACCCTAACCCGTACCCTAAACCTAACCCTAACCCTAACCCTAACCCTAAACCTAAGCCTAACCCTAACCCTAACCCTAACCCTAAGCCTGACACAGTCCTAAGCCTGACCCTAACCCTAACCCTAACCCTGACCGTGACTGTGTTCCCGACCCTAACCGCAATCCTTAAGGTAACCCTATCCCTGATCTAATGCCAACCACGATCCTAAACCTAATGCTGAGGCTAAACATAAAACTAAACCCTACCCTAACCCAAAACCTAACCCTAACCTTAAGGCTGTCTAACCCTAACCGAACCATAACCCTACTTCTAAACCTAATCCTAACTCCAAACCCAAACCTTTCCCCTAAATCTAATCCTGAAACTGAACCGTATATTGACCCCAATCCAAATCCTGACCCTGACCATAAACCGGACCCCGGCCCAGACCTTCACCAGATCCTGACCCTAAACCTAACCCTGACAATAGCACTGACCCAAAACTAACCCTGTCCTTGAGCTGAACGTGGACCCTAAACCAAAACCAGATCCTGACCCTAAACCTGACACTGGCTCTGAACTTCACCCTGACCCTGACCCAGACCCTGAACATAAACCTAAACCTGACCCTAACGGTGACCCTACACTGACCCTAACACTAACCCTGAAGCTGACTGTGATTCTGACCCTAACTGTAACCCTAAAGGTAACCCTGACCCTGACCCTGATATGGACCATGACACAAAACATAACAATGATTCTAACCCTACAACTAACCCATAAAACTAATGCAGACCCTGACCCTAAACCAGTGTAACCCTAATCCTCAAATTAATTCTAATTCTCACCCCAAACCCATACTTTAAACCTATCCCTGAATTTATCCCTGAATCTGACCTGACCCTTACCCTGAACTTTGCCAAAACTTGACCCTGATCCGAATTTTGACCCTAAACAGAACCCTGGCCCTGACCCTAAACTGAACCCTGGCCCTGACCCTAAACCTGACCCTAATACTTTCACTGACACTGACCATAAACCTAACTCTGACCCAGACCGTGAGCCTGACCAGAACTCTAACCCTAAAGCTAAACTAAGTCAGGACCCTAATCATAACCCAGAATCTAAACATAAAGCAGGCCTTATTCTAACCATGACCATAATCCTGAACTGGACCCTAACCATAACACTGAACATGACACCAAACCTATCCCTGACCCTGACCCTTACTCTGAAACTAACCCTAACCCTGACACTGACTGTGAGCCTGACCATAAACCTAACCCTGAACCTAACCCTAACCCTGACCCCTACACTACGCCTAACGATAACCCTGCCCCTAACAATGTCTAACCCTACCCTGAACCTAACTATAACCCTAAAATTAACCCGGTCCTAAAACTAACTGAAAACGCTGACCCTGACTCTGACTGTGAGCCTGACCATAAACCTAACCCTAAACCTAAACCTAACCCTAACCCTAACCCTAACCCTAACCCTAACCCTAACCCGTACCCTAACCCGTACCCTAACCCTAACCCGTACCCTAACCCGTACCCTAACCCTAACCCGTACCCTAACCCTAACCCGTACCCTAACCCTAACCCTAACCCTAACCCTAACCCTAAGCCTAACCCTAACCCTAACCCTAACCCTAAGCCTGACACAGTCCTAAGCCTGACCCTAACCCTAACCCTAACCCTGACCGTGACTGTGTTCCCGACCCTAACCGCAATCCTTAAGGTAACCCTATCCCTGATCTAATGCCAACCACGATCCTAAACCTAATGCTGAGGCTAAACATAAAACTAAACCCTACCCTAACCCAAAACCTAACCCTAACCTTAAGGCTGTCTAACCCTAACCGAACCATAACCCTACTTCTAAACCTAATCCTAACTCCAACCCAAACCTTTCCCCTAAATCTAATCCTGAAACTGAACCGTATATTGACCCCAATCCAAATCCTGACCCTGACCATAAACCGGACCCCGGCCCAGACCTTCACCAGATCCTGACCCTAAACCTAACCCTGACAATAGCACTGACCCAAAACTAACCCTGTCCTTGAGCTGAACGTGGACCCTAAACCAAAACCAGATCCTGACCCTAAACCTGACACTGGCTCTGAACTTCACCCTGACCCTGACCCAGACCCTGAACATAAACCTAAACCTGACCCTAACGGTGACCCTACACTGACCCTAACACTAACCCTGAAGCTGACTGTGATTCTGACCCTAACTGTAACCCTAAAGGTAACCCTGACCCTGACCCTGATATGGACCATGACACAAAACATAACAATGATTCTAACCCTACAACTAACCCATAAAACTAATGCAGACCCTGACCCTAAACCAGTGTAACCCTAATCCTCAAATTAATTCTAATTCTCACCCCAAACCCATACTTTAAACCTATCCCTGAATTTATCCCTGAATCTGACCTGACCCTTACCCTGAACTTTGCCAAAACTTGACCCTGATCCGAATTTTGACCCTAAACAGAACCCTGGCCCTGACCCTAAACTGAACCCTGGCCCTGACCCTAAACCTGACCCTAATACTTTCACTGACACTGACCATAAACCTAACTCTGACCCAGACCGTGAGCCTGACCAGAACTCTAACCCTAAAGCTAAACTAAGTCAGGACCCTAATCATAACCCAGAATCTAAACATAAAGCAGGCCTTATTCTAACCATGACCATAATCCTGAACTGGACCCTAACCATAACACTGAACATGACACCAAACCTATCCCTGACCCTGACCCTTACTCTGAAACTAACCCTAACCCTGACACTGACTGTGAGCCTGACCATAAACCTAACCCTGAACCTAACCCTAACCCTGACCCCTACACTACGCCTAACGATAACCCTGCCCCTAACAATGTCTAACCCTAACCCTGAACCTAACTATAACCCTAAAATTAACCCGGTCCTAAAACTAACTGAAAACGCTGACCCTGACTCTGACTGTGAGCCTGACCATAAACCTAACCCTAAACCTAACCCTAACCCTAACCCTAACCCTAACCCTAACCCTAACCCGTACCCTAACCCGTACCTTAACCCTAACCCGTACCCTAACCCGTACCCTAACCCTAACCCATACCCTAACCCGTACCCTAACCCTAACCCGTACCCTAACCCTAACCCGTACCCTAACACTAACCCTAACCCTAACCCTAAACCTAAGCCTAACCCTAACCCTAACCCTAACCCTAAGCCTGACACAGTCCTAAACCTGACCCTAACCCTAACCCTAACCCTGACCGTGACTGTGTTCCCGACCCTAACCGCAATCCTTAAGGTAACCCTATCCCTGATCTAATGCCAACCACGATCCTAAACCTAATGCTGAGGCTAAACATAAAACTAAACCCTACCCTAACCCAAAACCTAACCCTAACCTTAAGGCTGTCTAACCCTAACCGAACCATAACCCTACTTCTAAACCTAATCCTAACTCCAAACCCAAACCTTTCCCCTAAATCTAATCCTGAAACTGAACCGTATATTGACCCCAATCCAAATCCTGACCCTGACCATAAACCGGACCCCGGCCCAGACCTTCACCAGATCCTGACCCTAAACCTAACCCTGACAATAGCACTGACCCAAAACTAACCCTGTCCTTGAGCTGAACGTGGACCCTAAACCAAAACCAGATCCTGACCCTAAACCTGACACTGGCTCTGAACTTCACCCTGACCCTGACCCAGACCCTGAACATAAACCTAAACCTGACCCTAACGGTGACCCTACACTGACCCTAACACTAACCCTGAAGCTGACTGTGATTCTGACCCTAACTGTAACCCTAAAGGTAACCCTGACCCTGACCCTGATATGGACCATGACACAAAACATAACAATGATTCTAACCCTACAACTAACCCATAAAACTAATGCAGACCCTGACCCTAAACCAGTGTAACCCTAATCCTCAAATTAATTCTAATTCTCACCCCAAACCCATACTTTAAACCTATCCCTGAATTTATCCCTGAATCTGACCTGACCCTTACCCTGAACTTTGCCAAAACTTGACCCTGATCCGAATTTTGACCCTAAACAGAACCCTGGCCCTGACCCTAAACTGAACCCTGGCCCTGACCCTAAACCTGACCCTAATACTTTCACTGACACTGACCATAAACCTAACTCTGACCCAGACCGTGAGCCTGACCAGAACTCTAACCCTAAAGCTAAACTAAGTCAGGACCCTAATCATAACCCAGAATCTAAACATAAAGCAGGCCTTATTCTAACCATGACCATAATCCTGAACTGGACCCTAACCATAACACTGAACATGACACCAAACCTATCCCTGACCCTGACCCTTACTCTGAAACTAACCCTAACCCTGACACTGACTGTGAGCCTGACCATAAACCTAACCCTGAACCTAACCCTAACCCTGACCCCTACACTACGCCTAACGATAACCCTGCCCCTAACAATGTCTAACCCTACCCTGAACCTAACTATAACCCTAAAATTAACCCGGTCCTAAAACTAACTGAAAACGCTGACCCTGACTCTGACTGTGAGCCTGACCATAAACCTAACCCTAAACCTAAACCTAACCCTAACCCTAACCCTAACCCTAACCCTAACCCGTACCCTAACCCGTACCCTAACCCGTACCCTAACCCTAACCCGTACCCTAACCCGTACCCTAACCCTAACCCGTACCCTAACCCGTACCCTAACCCTAACCCGTACCCTAACCCTAACCCGTACCCTAACCCTAACCCTAACCCTAACCCTAACCCTAACCCTAAGCCTAACCCTAACCCTAACCCTAACCCTAAGCCTGACACAGTCCTAAGCCTGACCCTAACCCTAACCCTAACCCTGACCGTGACTGTGTTCCCGACCCTAACCGCAATCCTTAAGGTAACCCTATCCCTGATCTAATGCCAACCACGATCCTAAACCTAATGCTGAGGCTAAACATAAAACTAAACCCTACCCTAACCCAAAACCTAACCCTAACCTTAAGGCTGTCTAACCCTAACCGAACCATAACCCTACTTCTAAACCTAATCCTAACTCCAAACCCAAACCTTTCCCCTAAATCTAATCCTGAAACTGAACCGTATATTGACCCCAATCCAAATCCTGACCCTGACCATAAACCGGACCCCGGCCCAGACCTTCACCAGATCCTGACCCTAAACCTAACCCTGACAATAGCACTGACCCAAAACTAACCCTGTCCTTGAGCTGAACGTGGACCCTAAACCAAAACCAGATCCTGACCCTAAACCTGACACTGGCTCTGAACTTCACCCTGACCCTGACCCAGACCCTGAACATAAACCTAAACCTGACCCTAACGGTGACCCTACACTGACCCTAACACTAACCCTGAAGCTGACTGTGATTCTGACCCTAACTGTAACCCTAAAGGTAACCCTGACCCTGACCCTGATATGGACCATGACACAAAACATAACAATGATTCTAACCCTACAACTAACCATAAAACTAATGCAGACCCTGACCCTAAACCAGTGTAACCCTAATCCTCAAATTAATTCTAATTCTCACCCCAAACCCATACTTTAAACCTATCCCTGAATTTATCCCTGAATCTGACCTGACCCTTACCCTGAACTTTGCCAAAACTTGACCCTGATCCGAATTTTGACCCTAAACAGAACCCTGGCCCTGACCCTAAACTGAACCCTGGCCCTGACCCTAAACCTGACCCTAATACTTTCACTGACACTGACCATAAACCTAACTCTGACCCAGACCGTGAGCCTGACCAGAACTCTAACCCTAAAGCTAAACTAAGTCAGGACCCTAATCATAACCCAGAATCTAAACATAAAGCAGGCCTTATTCTAACCATGACCATAATCCTGAACTGGACCCTAACCATAACACTGAACATGACACCAAACCTATCCCTGACCCTGACCCTTACTCTGAAACTAACCCTAACCCTGACACTGACTGTGAGCCTGACCATAAACCTAACCCTGAACCTAACCCTAACCCTGACCCCTAACACTACGCCTAACGATAACCCTGCCCCTAACAATGTCTAACCCTAACCCTGAACCTAACTATAACCCTAAAATTAACCCGGTCCTAAAACTAACTGAAAACGCTGACCCTGACTCTGACTGTGAGCCTGACCATAAACCTAACCCTAAACCTAAACCTAACCCTAACCCTAACCCTAACCCTAACCCGTACCCTAACCCGTACCCTAACCCTAACCCGTACCCTAACCCGTACCCTAACCCGTACCCTAACCCTAACCCTAAGCCTAACCCTATCCCTAACCCTAACCCTAAGCCTGACACAGTCCTAAGCCTGACCCTAACCCTAACCCTATCCCTGCCCGTGACTGTGTTCCCGACCCTAACCGCAATCCTTAAGGTAACCCTATCCCTGATCTAATGCCAACCACGATCCTAAACCTAATGCTGAGGCTAAACATAAAACTAAACCCTACCCTAACCCAAAACCTAACCCTAACCTTAAGGCTGTCTAACCCTAACCGAACCATAACCCTACTTCTAAACCTAATCCTAACTCCAAACCCAAACCTTTCCCCTAAATCTAATCCTGAAACTGAACCGTATATTGACCCCAATCCAAATCCTGACCCTGACCATAAACCGGACCCCGGCCCAGACCTTCACCAGATCCTGACCCTAAACCTAACCCTGACAATAGCACTGACCCAAAACTAACCCTGTCCTTGAGCTGAACGTGGACCCTAAACCAAAACCAGATCCTGACCCTAAACCTGACACTGGCTCTGAACTTCACCCTGACCCTGACCCAGACCCTGAACATAAACCTAAACCTGACCCTAACGGTGACCCTACACTGACCCTAACACTAACCCTGAAGCTGACTGTGATTCTGACCCTAACTGTAACCCTAAAGGTAACCCTGACCCTGACCCTGATATGGACCATGACACAAAACATAACAATGATTCTAACCCTACAACTAACCCATAAAACTAATGCAGACCCTGACCCTAAACCAGTGTAACCCTAATCCTCAAATTAATTCTAATTCTCACCCCAAACCCATACTTTAAACCTATCCCTGAATTTATCCCTGAATCTGACCTGACCCTTACCCTGAACTTTGCCAAAACTTGACCCTGATCCGAATTTTGACCCTAAACAGAACCCTGGCCCTGACCCTAAACTGAACCCTGGCCCTGACCCTAAACCTGACCCTAATACTTTCACTGACACTGACCATAAACCTAACTCTGACCCAGACCGTGAGCCTGACCAGAACTCTAACCCTAAAGCTAAACTAAGTCAGGACCCTAATCATAACCCAGAATCTAAACATAAAGCAGGCCTTATTCTAACCATGACCATAATCCTGAACTGGACCCTAACCATAACACTGAACATGACACCAAACCTATCCCTGACCCTGACCCTTACTCTGAAACTAACCCTAACCCTGACACTGACTGTGAGCCTGACCATAAACCTAACCCTGAACCTAACCCTAACCCTGACCCCTACACTACGCCTAACGATAACCCTGCCCCTAACAATGTCTAACCCTAACCCTGAACCTAACTATAACCCTAAAATTAACCCGGTCCTAAAACTAACTGAAAACGCTGACCCTGACTCTGACTGTGAGCCTGACCATAAACCTAACCCTAAACCTAACCCTAACCCTAACCCTAACCCTAACCCTAACCCTAACCCGTACCCTAACCCGTACCCTAACCCGTACCCTAACCCTAACCCGTACCTTAACCCGTACCCTAACCCTAACCCGTACCCTAACCCGTACCCTAACCCTAACCCGTACCCTAACCCTAACCCGTACCCTAACCCTAACCCTAACCCTAACCCTAACCCTAACCCTAAGCCTGACACAGTCCTAAGCCTGACCCTAACCCTAACCCTAACCCTGACCGTGACTGTGTTCCCGACCCTAACCGCAATCCTTAAGGTAACCCTATCCCTGATCTAATGCCAACCATGATCCTAAACCTAATGCTGAGGCTAAACATAAAACTAAACCCTACCCTAACCCAAAACCTAACCCTAACCTTAAGGCTGTCTAACCCTAACCGAACCATAACCCTACTTCTAAACCTAATCCTAACTCCAAACCCAAACCTTTCCCCTAAATCTAATCCTGAAACTGAACCGTATATTGACCCCAATCCAAATCCTGACCCTGACCATAAACCGGACCCCGGCCCAGACCTTCACCAGATCCTGACCCTAAACCTAACCCTGACAATAGCACTGACCCAAAACTAACCCTGTCCTTGAGCTGAACGTGGACCCTAAACCAAAACCAGATCCTGACCCTAAACCTGACACTGGCTCTGAACTTCACCCTGACCCTGACCCAGACCCTGAACATAAACGTAAACCTGACCCTAACGGTGACCCTACACTGACCCTAACACTAACCCTGAAGCTGACTGTGATTCTGACCCTAACTGTAACCCTAAAGGTAACCCTGACCCTGACCCTGATATGGACCATGACACAAAACATAACAATGATTCTAACCCTACAACTAACCCATAAAACTAATGCAGACCCTGACCCTAAACCAGTGTAACCCTAATCCTCAAATTAATTCTAATTCTCACCCCAAACCCATACTTTAAACCTATCCCTGAATTTATCCCTGAATCTGACCTGACCCTTACCCTGAACTTTGCCAAAACTTTACCCTGATCCGAATTTTGACCCTAAACAGAACCCTGGCCCTGACCCTAAACTGAACCCTGGCCCTGACCCTAAACCTGACCCTAATACTTTCACTGACACTGACCATAAACCTAACTCTGACCCAGACCGTGAGCCTGACCAGAACTCTAACCCTAAAGCTAAACTAAGTCAGGACCCTAATCATAACCCAGAATCTAAACATAAAGCAGGCCTTATTCTAACCATGACCATAATCCTGAACTGGACCCTAACCATAACACTGAACATGACACCAAACCTATCCCTGACCCTGACCCTTACTCTGAAACTAACCCTAACCCTGACACTGACTGTGAGCCTGACCATAAACCTAACCCTGAACCTAACCCTAACCCTGACCCCTACACTACGCCTAACGATAACCCTGCCCCTAACAATGTCTAACCCTAACCCTGAACCTAACTATAACCCTAAAATTAACCCGGTCCTAAAACTAACTGAAAACGCTGACCCTGACACTGACTGTGAGCCTGACCATAAACCTAACCCTAAACCTAAACCTAACCCTAACCCTAACCCTAACCCTAACCCTAACCCGTACCCTAACCCGTACCCTAACCCGTACCCTAACCCTAACCCGTACCCTAACCCGTACCCTAACCCTAACCCGTACCCTAACCCTAACCCGTACCCTAACCCGTACCCTAACACTAACCCGTACCCTAACCCGTACCCTAACCCTAACCCGTACCCTAACCCGTACCCTAACCCTAACCCGTACCCTAACCCTAACCCGTACCCTAACCCTAACCCTAACCCTAACCCTAAGCCTATCCCTAACCCTAACCCTAACCCTAAGCCTGACACAGTCCTAAGCCTGACCCTAACCCTAACCCTAACCCTGACCGTGACTGTGTTCCCGACCCTAACCGCAATCCTTAAGGTAACCCTATCCCTGATCTAATGCCAACCACGATCCTAAACCTAATGCTGAGGCTAAACATAAAACTAAACCCTACCCTAACCCAAAACCTAACCCTAACCTTAAGGCTGTCTAACCCTAACCGAACCATAACCCTACTTCTAAACCTAATCCTAACTCCAAACCCAAACCTTTCCCCTAAATCTAATCCTGAAACTGAACCGTATATTGACCCCAATCCAAATCCTGACCCTGACCATAAACCGGACCCCGGCCCAGACCTTCACCAGATCCTGACCCTAAACCTAACCCTGACAATAGCACTGACCCAAAACTAACCCTGTCCTTGAGCTGAACGTGGACCCTAAACCAAAACCAGATCCTGACCCTAAACCTGACACTGGCTCTGAACTTCACCCTGACCCTGACCCAGACCCTGAACATAAACCTAAACCTGACCCTAACGGTGACCCTACACTGACCCTAACACTAACCCTGAAGCTGACTGTGATTCTGACCCTAACTGTAACCCTAAAGGTAACCCTGACCCTGACCCTGATATGGACCATGACACAAAACATAACAATGATTCTAACCCTACAACTAACCCATAAAACTAATGCAGACCCTGACCCTAAACCAGTGTAACCCTAATCCTCAAATTAATTCTAATTCTCACCCCAAACCCATACTTTAAACCTATCCCTGAATTTATCCCTGAATCTGACCTGACCCTTACCCTGAACTTTGCCAAAACTTGACCCTGATCCGAATTTTGACCCTAAACAGAACCCTGGCCCTGACCCTAAACTGAACCCTGGCCCTGACCCTAAACCTGACCCTAATACTTTCACTGACACTGACCATAAACCTAACTCTGACCCAGACCGTGAGCCTGACCAGAACTCTAACCCTAAAGCTAAACTAAGTCAGGACCCTAATCATAACCCAGAATCTAAACATAAAGCAGGCCTTATTCTAACCATGACCATAATCCTGAACTGGACCCTAACCATAACACTGAACATGACACCAAACCTATCCCTGACCCTGACCCTTACTCTGAAACTAACCCTAACCCTGACACTGACTGTGAGCCTGACCATAAACCTAACCCTGAACCTAACCCTAACCCTGACCCCTACACTACGCCTAACGATAACCCTGCCCCTAACAATGTCTAACCCTAACCCTGAACCTAACTATAACCCTAAAATTAACCCGGTCCTAAAACTAACTGAAAACGCTGACCCTGACTCTGACTGTGAGCCTGACCATAAACCTAACCCTAAACCTAAACCTAACCCTAACCCTAACCCTAAACCTAACCCGTACCCTAACCCGTACCCTAACCCGTACCCTAACGCTAACCCGTACCCTAACCCGTACCCTAACCCTAACCCGTACCCTAACCCTAACCCGTACCCTAACCCTAACCCGTACCCTAACCCGTACCCTAACCCGTACCCTAACACTAACCCGTACCCTAACCCGTACCCTAACCCTAACCCGTACCCTAACCCGTACCCTAACCCTAACCCGTACCCTAACCCTAACCCGTACCCTAACCCTAACCCTAACCCTAACCCTAACCCTAACCCTAAGCCTAACCCTAACCCTAAGCCTGACACAGTCCTAAGCCTGACCCTAACCCTAACCCTAACCCTGACCGTGACTGTGTTCCCGACCCTAACCGCAATCCTTAAGGTAACCCTATCCCTGATCTAATGCCAACCACAATCCTAAACCTAATGCTGAGGCTAAACATAAAACTAAACCCTACCCTAACCCAAAACCTAACCCTAACCTTAAGGCTGTCTAACCCTAACCGAACCATAACCCTACTTCTAAACCTAATCCTAACTCCAAACCCAAACCTTTCCCCTAAATCTAATCCTGAAACTGAACCGTATATTGACCCCAATCCAAATCCTGACCCTGACCATAAACCGGACCCCGGCCCAGACCTTCACCAGATCCTGACCCTAAACCTAACCCTGACAATAGCACTGACCCAAAACTAACCCTGTCCTTGAGCTGAACGTGGACCCTAAACCAAAACCAGATCCTGACCCTAAACCTGACACTGGCTCTGAACTTCACCCTGACCCTGACCCAGACCCTGAACATAAACCTAAACCTGACCCTAACGGTGACCCTACACTGACCCTAACACTAACCCTGAAGCTGACTGTGATTCTGACCCTAACTGTAACCCTAAAGGTAACCCTGACCCTGACCCTGATATGGACCATGACACAAAACATAACAATGATTCTAACCCTACAACTAACCCATAAAACTAATGCAGACCCTGACCCTAAACCAGTGTAACCCTAATCCTCAAATTAATTCTAATTCTCACCCCAAACCCATACTTTAAACCTATCCCTGAATTTATCCCTGAATCTGACCTGACCCTTACCCTGAACTTTGCCAAAACTTGACCCTGATCCGAATTTTGACCCTAAACAGAACCCTGGCCCTGACCCTAAACTGAACCCTGGCCCTGACCCTAAACCTGACCCTAATACTTTCACTGACACTGACCATAAACCTAACTCTGACCCAGACCGTGAGCCTGACCAGAACTCTAACCCTAAAGCTAAACTAAGTCAGGACCCTAATCATAACCCAGAATCTAAACATAAAGCAGGCCTTATTCTAACCATGACCATAATCCTGAACTGGACCCTAACCATAACACTGAACATGACACCAAACCTATCCCTGACCCTGACCCTTACTCTGAAACTAACCCTAACCCTGACACTGACGGTGAGCCTGACCATAAACCTAACCCTGAACCTAACCCTAACCCTGACCCCTACACTACGCCTAACGATAACCCTGCCCCTAACAATGTCTAACCCTAACCCTGAACCTAACTATAACCCTAAAATTAACCCGGTCCTAAAACTAACTGAAAACGCTGACCCTGACTCTGACTGTGAGCCTGACCATAAACCTAACCCTAACCCTAACCCTAACCCTAACCCTAACCCTAACCCTAACCCGTACCCTAACCCGTACCCTAACCCGTACCCTAACCCGTACCCTAACCCTAACCCGTACCCTAACCCGTACCCTAACCCTAACCCATACCCTAACCCATACCCTAACCCGTACCCTAACCCTAACCCGTACCCTAACCCTAACCCTAACCCTAACCCTAAACCTAAGCCTAACCCTAACCCTAACCCTAACCCTAAGCCTGACACAGTCCTAAGCCTGACCCTAACCCTAACCCTAACCCTGACCGTGACTGTGTTCCCGACCCTAACCGCAATCCTTAAGGTAACCCTATCCCTGATCTAATGCCAACCACGATCCTAAACCTAATGCTGAGGCTAAACATAAAACTAAACCCTACCCTAACCCAAAACCTAACCCTAACCTTAAGGCTGTCTAACCCTAACCGAACCATAACCCTACTTCTAAACCTAATCCTAACTCCAAACCCAAACCTTTCCCCTAAATCTAATCCTGAAACTGAACCGTATATTGACCCCAATCCAAATCCTGACCCTGACCATAAACCGGACCCCGGCCCAGACCTTCACCAGATCCTGACCCTAAACCTAACCCTGACAATAGCACTGACCCAAAACTAACCCTGTCCTTGAGCTGAACGTGGACCCTAAACCAAAACCAGATCCTGACCCTAAACCTGACACTGGCTCTGAACTTCACCCTGACCCTGACCCAGACCCTGAACATAAACCTAAACCTGACCCTAACGGTGACCCTACACTGACCCTAACACTAACCCTGAAGCTGACTGTGATTCTGACCCTAACTGTAACCCTAAAGGTAACCCTGACCCTGACCCTGATATGGACCATGACACAAAACATAACAATGATTCTAACCCTACAACTAACCCATAAAACTAATGCAGACCCTGACCCTAAACCAGTGTAACCCTAATCCTCAAATTAATTCTAATTCTCACCCCAAACCCATACTTTAAACCTATCCCTGAATTTATCCCTGAATCTGACCTGACCCTTACCCTGAACTTTGCCAAAACTTGACCCTGATCCGAATTTTGACCCTAAACAGAACCCTGGCCCTGACCCTAAACTGAACCCTGGCCCTGACCCTAAACCTGACCCTAATACTTTCACTGACACTGACCATAAACCTAACTCTGACCCAGACCGTGAGCCTGACCAGAACTCTAACCCTAAAGCTAAACTAAGTCAGGACCCTAATCATAACCCAGAATCTAAACATAAAGCAGGCCTTATTCTAACCATGACCATAATCCTGAACTGGACCCTAACCATAACACTGAACATGACACCAAACCTATCCCTGACCCTGACCCTTACTCTGAAACTAACCCTAACCCTGACACTGACTGTGAGCCTGACCATAAACCTAACCCTGAACCTAACCCTAACCCTGACCCCTACACTACGCCTAACGATAACCCTGCCCCTAACAATGTCTAACCCTAACCCTGAACCTAACTATAACCCTAAAATTAACCCGGTCCTAAAACTAATGAAAACGCTGACCCTGACTCTGACTGTGAGCCTGACCATAAACCTAACCCTAAACCTAAACCTAACCCTAATCCTAACCCTAACCCTAACCCGTACCCTAACCCGTACCCTAACCCTAACCCGTACCCTAACCCTAACCCTAACCCTAACCCTAACCCTAACCCTAAGCCTAACCCTAACCCTAACCCTAACCCTAAGCCTGACACAGTCCTAAGCCTGACCCTAACCCTAACCCTAACCCTGACCGTGACTGTGTTCCCGACCCTAACCGCAATCCTTAAGGTAACCCTATCCCTGATCTAATGCCAACCACGATCCTAAACCTAATGCTGAGGCTAAACATAAAACTAAACCCTACCCTAACCCAAAACCTAACCCTAACCTTAAGGCTGTCTAACCCTAACCGAACCATAACCCTACTTCTAAACCTAATCCTAACTCCAAACCCAAACCTTTCCCCTAAATCTAATCCTGAAACTGAACCGTATATTGACCCCAATCCAAATCCTGACCCTGACCATAAACCGGACCCCGGCCCAGACCTTCACCAGATCCTGACCCTAAACCTAACCCTGACAATAGCACTGACCCAAAACTAACCCTGTCCTTGAGCTGAACGTGGACCCTAAACCAAAACCAGATCCTGACCCTAAACCTGACACTGGCTCTGAACTTCACCCTGACCCTGACCCAGACCCTGAACATAAACCTAAACCTGACCCTAACGGTGACCCTACACTGACCCTAACACTAACCCTGAAGCTGACTGTGATTCTGACCCTAACTGTAACCCTAAAGGTAACCCTGACCCTGACCCTGATATGGACCATGACACAAAACATAACAATGATTCTAACCCTACAACTAACCCATAAAACTAATGCAGACCCTGACCCTAAACCAGTGTAACCCTAATCCTCAAATTAATTCTAATTCTCACCCCAAACCCATACTTTAAACCTATCCCTGAATTTATCCCTGAATCTGACCTGACCCTTACCCTGAACTTTGCCAAAACTTGACCCTGATCCGAATTTTGACCCTAAACAGAACCCTGGCCCTGACCCTAAACTGAACCCTGGCCCTGACCCTAAACCTGACCCTAATACTTTCACTGACACTGACCATAAACCTAACTCTGACCCAGACCGTGAGCCTGACCAGAACTCTAACCCTAAAGCTAAACTAAGTCAGGACCCTAATCATAACCCAGAATCTAAACATAAAGCAGGCCTTATTCTAACCATGACCATAATCCTGAACTGGACCCTAACCATAACACTGAACATGACACCAAACCTATCCCTGACCCTGACCCTTACTCTGAAACTAACCCTAACCCTGACACTGACTGTGAGCCTGACCATAAACCTAACCCTGAACCTAACCCTAACCCTGACCCCTACACTACGCCTAACGATAACCCTGCCCCTAACAATGTCTAACCCTAACCCTGAACCTAACTATAACCCTAAAATTAACCCGGTCCTAAAACTAACTGAAAACGCTGACCCTGACTCTGACTGTGAGCCTGACCATAAACCTAACCCTAAACCTAAACCTAACCCTAACCCTAACCCTAACCCTAACCCGTACCCTAACCCGTACCCTAACCCGTACCCTAACCCTAACCCGTACCCTAACCCGTACCCTAACCCTAACCCGTACCCTAACCCGAACCCTAACCCTAAGCCTAACCCTATCCCTAACCCTAACCCTAAGCCTGACACAGTCCTAAGCCTGACCCTAACCCTAACCCTATCCCTGACCGTGACTGTGTTCCCGACCCTAACCGCAATCCTTAAGGTAACCCTATCCCTGATCTAATGCCAACCACGATCCTAAACCTAATGCTGAGGCTAAACATAAAACTAAACCCTACCCTAACCCAAAACCTAACCCTAACCTTAAGGCTGTCTAACCCTAACCGAACCATAACCCTACTTCTAAACCTAATCCTAACTCCAAACCCAAACCTTTCCCCTAAATCTAATCCTGAAACTGAACCGTATATTGACCCCAATCCAAATCCTGACCCTGACCATAAACCGGACCCCGGCCCAGACCTTCACCAGATCCTGACCCTAAACCTAACCCTGACAATAGCACTGACCCAAAACTAACCCTGTCCTTGAGCTGAACGTGGACCCTAAACCAAAACCAGATCCTGACCCTAAACCTGACACTGGCTCTGAACTTCACCCTGACCCTGACCCAGACCCTGAACATAAACCTAAACCTGACCCTAACGGTGACCCTACACTGACCCTAACACTAACCCTGAAGCTGACTGTGATTCTGACCCTAACTGTAACCCTAAAGGTAACCCTGACCCTGACCCTGATATGGACCATGACACAAAACATAACAATGATTCTAACCCTACAACTAACCCATAAAACTAATGCAGACCCTGACCCTAAACCAGTGTAACCCTAATCCTCAAATTAATTCTAATTCTCACCCCAAACCCATACTTTAAACCTATCCCTGAATTTATCCCTGAATCTGACCTGACCCTTACCCTGAACTTTGCCAAAACTTGACCCTGATCCGAATTTTGACCCTAAACAGAACCCTGGCCCTGACCCTAAACTGAACCCTGGCCCTGACCCTAAACCTGACCCTAATACTTTCACTGACACTGACCATAAACCTAACTCTGACCCAGACCGTGAGCCTGACCAGAACTCTAACCCTAAAGCTAAACTAAGTCAGGACCCTAATCATAACCCAGAATCTAAACATAAAGCAGGCCTTATTCTAACCATGACCATAATCCTGAACTGGACCCTAACCATAACACTGAACATGACACCAAACCTATCCCTGACCCTGACCCTTACTCTGAAACTAACCCTAACCCTGACACTGACTGTGAGCCTGACCATAAACCTAACCCTGAACCTAACCCTAACCCTGACCCCTACACTACGCCTAACGATAACCCTGCCCCTAACAATGTCTAACCCTAACCCTGAACCTAACTATAACCCTAAAATTAACCCGGTCCTAAAACTAACTGAAAACGCTGACCCTGACTCTGACTGTGAGCCTGACCATAAACCTAACCCTAAACCTAACCCTAACCCTAACCCTAACCCTAACCCGTACCCTAACCCGTACCCTAACCCGTACCCTAACCCTAACCCGTACCCTAACCCGTACCCTAACCCTAACCCGTACCCTAACCCGTACCCTAACCCTAACCCCTACCCTAACCCTAACCCTAACCCTAAGCCTAACCCTAACCCTAACCCTAACCCTAAGCCTGACACAGTCCTAAGCCTGACCCTAACCCTAACCCTAACCCTGACCGTGACTGTGTTCCCGACCCTAACCGCAATCCTTAAGGTAACCCTATCCCTGATCTAATGCCAACCACGATCCTAAACCTAATGCTGAGGCTAAACTTAAAACTAAACCCTACCCTAACCCAAAACCTAACCCTAACCTTAAGGCTGTCTAACCCTAACCGAACCATAACCCTACTTCTAAACCTAATCCTAACTCCAAACCCAAACCTTTCCCCTAAATCTAATCCTGAAACTGAACCGTATATTCACCCCAATCCAAATCCTGACCCTGACCATAAACCGGACCCCGGCCCAGACCTTCACCAGATCCTGACCCTAAACCTAACCCTGACAATAGCACTGACCCAAAACTAACCCTGTCCTTGAGCTGAACGTGGACCCTAAACCAAAACCAGATCCTGACCCTAAACCTGACACTGGCTCTGAACTTCACCCTGACCCTGACCCAGACCCTGAACATAAACCTAAACCTGACCCTAACGGTGACCCTACACTGACCCTAACACTAACCCTGAAGCTGACTGTGATTCTGACCCTAACTGTAACCCTAAAGGTAACCCTGACCCTGACCCTGATATGGACCATGACACAAAACATAACAATGATTCTAACCCTACAACTAACCCATAAAACTAATGCAGACCCTGACCCTAAACCAGTGTAACCCTAATCCTCAAATTAATTCTAATTCTCACCCCAAACCCATACTTTAAACCTATCCCTGAATTTATCCCTGAATCTGACCTGACCCTTACCCTGAACTTTGCCAAAACTTGACCCTGATCCGAATTTTGACCCTAAACAGAACCCTGGCCCTGACCCTAAACTGAACCCTGGCCCTGACCCTAAACCTGACCCTAATACTTTCACTGACACTGACCATAAACCTAACTCTGACCCAGACCGTGAGCCTGACCAGAACTCTAACCCTAAAGCTAAACTAAGTCAGGACCCTAATCATAACCCAGAATCTAAACATAAAGCAGGCCTTATTCTAACCATGACCATAATCCTGAACTGGACCCTAACCATAACACTGAACATGACACCAAACCTATCCCTGACCCTGACCCTTACTCTGAAACTAACCCTAACCCTGACACTGACTGTGAGCCTGACCATAAACCTAACCCTGAACCTAACCCTAACCCTGACCCCTACACTACGCCTAACGATAACCCTGCCCCTAACAATGTCTAACCCTAACCCTGAACCTAACTATAACCCTAAAATTAACCCGGTCCTAAAACTAACTGAAAACGCTGACCCTGACTCTGACTGTGAGCCTGACCATAAACCTAACCCTAAACCTAACCCTAACCCTAACCCTAACCCTAACCCTAACCCTAACCCGTACCCTAACCCGTACCCTAACCCGTACCCTAACCCTAACCCGTACCCTAACCCGTACCCTAACCCTAACCCATACCCTAACCCGTACCCTAACCCTAACCCGTACCCTAACCCTAACCCGTACCCTAACCCTAACCCTAACCCTAACCCTAAACCTAAGCCTAACCCTAACCCTAACCCTAACCCTAAGCCTGACACAGTCCTAAGCCTGACCCTAACCCTAACCCTAACCCTGACCGTGACTGTGTTCCCGACCCTAACCGCAATCCTTAAGGTAACCCTATCCCTGATCTAATGCCAACCACGATCCTAAACCTAATGCTGAGGCTAAACATAAAACTAAACCCTACCCTAACCCAAAACCTAACCCTAACCTTAAGGCTGTCTAACCCTAACCGAACCATAACCCTACTTCTAAACCTAATCCTAACTCCAAACCCAAACCTTTCCCCTAAATCTAATCCTGAAACTGAACCGTATATTGACCCCAATCCAAATCCTGACCCTGACCATAAACCGGACCCCGGCCCAGACCTTCACCAGATCCTGACCCTAAACCTAACCCTGACAATAGCACTGACCCAAAACTAACCCTGTCCTTGAGCTGAACGTGGACCCTAAACCAAAACCAGATCCTGACCCTAAACCTGACACTGGCTCTGAACTTCACCCTGACCCTGACCCAGACCCTGAACATAAACCTAAACCTGACCCTAACGGTGACCCTACACTGACCCTAACACTAACCCTGAAGCTGACTGTGATTCTGACCCTAACTGTAACCCTAAAGGTAACCCTGACCCTGACCCTGATATGGACCATGACACAAAACATAACAATGATTCTAACCCTACAACTAACCCATAAAACTAATGCAGACCCTGACCCTAAACCAGTGTAACCCTAATCCTCAAATTAATTCTAATTCTCACCCCAAACCCATACTTTAAACCTATCCCTGAATTTATCCCTGAATCTGACCTGACCCTTACCCTGAACTTTGCCAAAACTTGACCCTGATCCGAATTTTGACCCTAAACAGAACCCTGGCCCTGACCCTAAACTGAACCCTGGCCCTGACCCTAAACCTGACCCTAATACTTTCACTGACACTGACCATAAACCTAACTCTGACCCAGACCGTGAGCCTGACCAGAACTCTAACCCTAAAGCTAAACTAAGTCAGGACCCTAATCATAACCCAGAATCTAAACATAAAGCAGGCCTTATTCTAACCATGACCATAATCCTGAACTGGACCCTAACCATAACACTGAACATGACACCAAACCTATCCCTGACCCTGACCCTTACTCTGAAACTAACCCTAACCCTGACACTGACTGTGAGCCTGACCATAAACCTAACCCTGAACCTAACCCTAACCCTGACCCCTACACTACGCCTAACGATAACCCTGCCCCTAACAATGTCTAACCCTAACCCTGAACCTAACTATAACCCTAAAATTAACCCGGTCCTAAAACTAACTGAAAACGCTGACCCTGACTCTGACTGTGAGCCTGACCATAAACCTAACCCTAAACCTAAACCTAACCCTAACCCTAACCCTAACCCTAACCCGTACCCTAACCCGTACCCTAACCCGTACCCTAACCCGTACCCTAACCCGTACCCTAACCCTAACCCGTACCCTAACCCTAACCCGTACCCTAACCCTAACCCGTACCCTAACCCGTACCCTAACCCGTACCCTAACACTAACCCGTACCCTAACCCGTACCCTAACCCTAACCCGTACCCTAACCCGTACCCTAACCCTAACCCGTACCCTAACCCTAACCCGTACCCTAACCCTAACCCTAACCCTAACCCTAAGCCTAACCCTAACCCTAACCCTAACCCTAAGCCTGACACAGTCCTAAGCCTGACCCTAACCCTAACCCTAACTTTGACCGTGACTGTGTTCCCGACCCTAACCGCAATCCTTAAGGTAACCCTATCCCTGATCTAATGCCAACCACGATCCTAAACCTAATACTGAGGCTAAACATAAAACTAAACCCTACCCTAACCCAAAACCTAACCCTAACCTTAAGGCTGTCTAACCCTAACCGAACCATAACCCTACTTCTAAACCTAATCCTAACTCCAAACCCAAACCTTTCCCCTAAATCTAATCCTGAAACTGAACCGTATATTGACCCCAATCCAAATCCTGACCCTGACCATAAACCGGACCCCGGCCCAGACCTTCACCAGATCCTGACCCTAAACCTAACCCTGACAATAGCACTGACCCAAAACTAACCCTGTCCTTGAGCTGAACGTGGACCCTAAACCAAAACCAGATCCTGACCCTAAACCTGACACTGGCTCTGAACTTCACCCTGACCCTGACCCAGACCCTGAACATAAACCTAAACCTGACCCTAACGGTGACCCTACACTGACCCTAACACTAACCCTGAAGCTGACTGTGATTCTGACCCTAACTGTAACCCTAAAGGTAACCCTGACCCTGACCCTGATATGGACCATGACACAAAACATAACAATGATTCTAACCCTACAACTAACCCATAAAACTAATGCAGACCCTGACCCTAAACCAGTGTAACCCTAATCCTCAAATTAATTCTAATTCTCACCCCAAACCCATACTTTAAACCTATCCCTGAATTTATCCCTGAATCTGACCTGACCCTTACCCTGAACTTTGCCAAAACTTGACCCTGATCCGAATTTTGACCCTAAACAGAACCCTGGCCCTGACCCTAAACTGAACCCTGGCCCTGACCCTAAACCTGACCCTAATACTTTCACTGACACTGACCATAAACCTAACTCTGACCCAGACCGTGAGCCTGACCAGAACTCTAACCCTAAAGCTAAACTAAGTCAGGACCCTAATCATAACCCAGAATCTAAACATAAAGCAGGCCTTATTCTAACCATGACCATAATCCTGAACTGGACCCTAACCATAACACTGAACATGACACCAAACCTATCCCTGACCCTGACCCTTACTCTGAAACTAACCCTAACCCTGACACTGACTGTGAGCCTGACCATAAACCTAACCCTGAACCTAACCCTAACCCTGACCCCTACACTACGCCTAACGATAACCCTGCCCCTAACAATGTCTAACCCTAACCCTGAACCTAACTATAACCCTAAAATTAACCCGGTCCTAAAACTAACTGAAAACGCTGACCCTGACTCTGACTGTGAGCCTGACCATAAACCTAACCCTAAACCTAACCCTAACCCTAACCCTAACCCTAACCCTAACCCGTACCCTAACCCGTACCCTAACCCGTACCCTAACCCTAACCCGTACCCTAACCCGTACCCTAACCCTAACCCGTACCCTAACCCGTACCCTAACCCTAACCCGTACCCTAACCCTAACCCGTACCCTAACCCGTACCCTAACCCTAACCCTAAGCCTAACCCTAACCCTAACCCTAACCCTAAGCCTGACACAGTCCTAAGCCTGACCCTAACCCTAACCCTAACCCTGACCGTGACTGAGTTCCCGACCCTAACCGCAATCCTTAAGGTAACCCTATCCCTGATCTAATGCCAACCACGATCCTAAACCTAATGCTGAGGCTAAACATAAAACTAAACCCTACCCTAACCCAAAACCTAACCCTAACCTTAAGGCTGTCTAACCCTAACCGAACCATAACCCTACTTCTAAACCTAATCCTAACTCCAAACCCAAACCTTTCCCCTAAATCTAATCCTGAAACTGAACCGTATATTGACCCCAATCCAAATCCTGACCCTGACCATAAACCGGACCCCGGCCCAGACCTTCACCAGATCCTGACCCTAAACCTAACCCTGACAATAGCACTGACCCAAAACTAACCCTGTCCTTGAGCTGAACGTGGACCCTAAACCAAAACCAGATCCTGACCCTAAACCTGACACTGGCTCTGAACTTCACCCTGACCCTGACCCAGACCCTGAACATAAACCTAAACCTGACCCTAACGGTGACCCTACACTGACCCTAACACTAACCCTGAAGCTGACTGTGATTCTGACCCTAACTGTAACCCTAAAGGTAACCCTGACCCTGACCCTGATATGGACCATGACACAAAACATAACAATGATTCTAACCCTACAACTAACCCATAAAACTAATGCAGACCCTGACCCTAAACCAGTGTAACCCTAATCCTCAAATTAATTCTAATTCTCACCCCAAACCCATACTTTAAACCTATCCCTGAATTTATCCCTGAATCTGACCTGACCCTTACCCTGAACTTTGCCAAAACTTGACCCTGATCCGAATTTTGACCCTAAACAGAACCCTGGCCCTGACCCTAAACTGAACCCTGGCCCTGACCCTAAACCTGACCCTAATACTTTCACTGACACTGACCATAAACCTAACTCTGACCCAGACCGTGAGCCTGACCAGAACTCTAACCCTAAAGCTAAACTAAGTCAGGACCCTAATCATAACCCAGAATCTAAACATAAAGCAGGCCTTATTCTAACCATGACCATAATCCTGAACTGGACCCTAACCATAACACTGAACATGACACCAAACCTATCCCTGACCCTGACCCTTACTCTGAAACTAACCCTAACCCTGACACTGACTGTGAGCCTGACCATAAACCTAACCCTGAACCTAACCCTAACCCTGACCCCTACACTACGCCTAACGATAACCCTGCCCCTAACAATGTCTAACCCTAACCCTGAACCTAACTATAACCCTAAAATTAACCCGGTCCTAAAAATAACTGAAAACGCTGACCCTGACTCTGACTGTGAGCCTGACCATAAACCTAACCCTAAACCTAAACCTAACCCTAACCCTAACCCTAACCCTAACCCTAACCCGTACCCTAACCCGTACCCTAACCCTAACCCGTACCCTAACCCGTACCCTAACCCTAACCCGTACCCTAACCCGTACCCTAACCCTAACCCGTACCCTAACCCTAACCCGTACCCTAACCCTAACCCTAACCCTAACCCTAACCCTAAGCCTAACCCTAACCCTAACCCTAAGCCTGACACAGTCCTAAGCCTGACCCTAACCCTAACCCTAACCCTGACCGTGACTGTGTTCCCGACCCTAACCGCAATCCTTAAGGTAACCCTATCCCTGATCTAATGCCAACCACGATCCTAAACCTAATGCTGAGGCTAAACATAAAACTAAACCCTACCCTAACCCAAAACCTAACCCTAACCTTAAGGCTGTCTAACCCTAACCGAACCATAACCCTACTTCTAAACCTAATCCTAACTCCAAACCCAAACCTTTCCCCTAAATCTAATCCTGAAACTGAACCGTATATTGACCCCAATCCAAATCCTGACCCTGACCATAAACCGGACCCCGGCCCAGACCTTCACCAGATCCTGACCCTAAACCTAACCCTGACAATAGCACTGACCCAAAACTAACCCTGTCCTTGAGCTGAACGTGGACCCTAAACCAAAACCAGATCCTGACCCTAAACCTGACACTGGCTCTGAACTTCACCCTGACCCTGACCCAGACCCTGAACATAAACCTAAACCTGACCCTAACGGTGACCCTACACTGACCCTAACACTAACCCTGAAGCTGACTGTGATTCTGACCCTAACTGTAACCCTAAAGGTAACCCTGACCCTGACCCTGATATGGACCATGACACAAAACATAACAATGATTCTAACCCTACAACTAACCCATAAAACTAATGCAGACCCTGACCCTAAACCAGTGTAACCCTAATCCTCAAATTAATTCTAATTCTCACCCCAAACCCATACTTTAAACCTATCCCTGAATTTATCCCTGAATCTGACCTGACCCTTACCCTGAACTTTGCCAAAACTTGACCCTGATCCGAATTTTGACCCTAAACAGAACCCTGGCCCTGACCCTAAACTGAACCCTGGCCCTGACCCTAAACCTGACCCTAATACTTTCACTGACACTGACCATAAACCTAACTCTGACCCAGACCGTGAGCCTGACCAGAACTCTAACCCTAAAGCTAAACTAAGTCAGGACCCTAATCATAACCCAGAATCTAAACATAAAGCAGGCCTTATTCTAACCATGACCATAATCCTGAACTGGACCCTAACCCTAACCATAACACTGAACATAACACCAAACCTATCCCTGACCCTGACCCTTACTCTGAAACTAACCCTAACCCTGACACTGACTGTGAGCCTGACCATAAACCTAACCCTGAACCTAACCCTAACCCTGACCCCTACACTACGCCTAACGATAACCCTGCCCCTAACAATGTCTAACCCTAACCCTGAACCTAACTATAACCCTAAAATTAACCCGGTCCTAAAACTAACTGAAAACGCTGACCCTGACTCTGACTGTGAGCCTGACCATAAACCTAACCCTAAACCTAAACCTAACCCTAACCCTAACCCTAACCCTAACCCTAACCCTAACCCGTACCCTAACCCGTACCCTAACCCGTACCCTAACCCTAACCCGTACCCTAACCCGTACCCTAACCCTAACCCGTACCCTAACCCTAACCCGTACCCTAACCCGTACCCTAACCCTAACCCTAACCCTAACCCTAACCCTAAGCCTAACCCTAACCCTAACCCTAACCCTAAGCCTGACACAGTCCTAAGCCTGACCCTAACCCTAACCCTAACCCTGACCGTGACTGTGTTCCCGACCCTAACCGCAATCCTTAAGGTAACCCTATCCCTGATCTAATGCCAACCACGATCCTAAACCTAATGCTGAGGCTAAACATAAAACTAAACCCTACCCTAACCCAAAACCTAACCCTAACCTTAAGGCTGTCTAACCCTAACCGAACCATAACCCTACTTCTAAACCTAATCCTAACTCCAAACCCAAACCTTTCCCCTAAATCTAATCCTGAAACTGAACCGTATATTGACCCCAATCCAAATCCTGACCCTGACCATAAACCGGACCCCGGCCCAGACCTTCACCAGATCCTGACCCTAAACCTAACCCTGACAATAGCACTGACCCAAAACTAACCCTGTCCTTGAGCTGAACGTGGACCCTAAACCAAAACCAGATCCTGACCCTAAACCTGACACTGGCTCTGAACTTCACCCTGACCCTGACCCAGACCCTGAACATAAACCTAAACCTGACCCTAACGGTGACCCTACACTGACCCTAACACTAACCCTGAAGCTGACTGTGATTCTGACCCTAACTGTAACCCTAAAGGTAACCCTGACCCTGACCCTGATATGGACCATGACACAAAACATAACAATGATTCTAACCCTACAACTAACCCATAAAACTAATGCAGACCCTGACCCTAAACCAGTGTAACCCTAATCCTCAAATTAATTCTAATTCTCACCCCAAACCCATACTTTAAACCTATCCCTGAATTTATCCCTGAATCTGACCTGACCCTTACCCTGAACTTTGCCAAAACTTGACCCTGATCCGAATTTTGACCCTAAACAGAACCCTGGCCCTGACCCTAAACTGAACCCTGGCCCTGACCCTAAACCTGACCCTAATACTTTCACTGACACTGACCATAAACCTAACTCTGACCCAGACCGTGAGCCTGACCAGAACTCTAACCCTAAAGCTAAACTAAGTCAGGACCCTAATCATAACCCAGAATCTAAACATAAAGCAGGCCTTATTCTAACCATGACCATAATCCTGAACTGGACCCTAACCATAACACTGAACATGACACCAAACCTATCCCTGACCCTGACCCTTACTCTGAAACTAACCCTAACCCTGACACTGACTGTGAGCCTGACCATAAACCTAACCCTGAACCTAACCCTAACCCTGACCCCTACACTACGCCTAACGATAACCCTGCCCCTAACAATGTCTAACCCTAACCCTGAACCTAACTATAACCCTAAAATTAACCCGGTCCTAAAACTAACTGAAAACGCTGACCCTGACTCTGACTGTGAGCCTGACCATAAACCTAACCCTAAACCTAAACCTAACCCTAACCCTAACCCTAACCCTAACCCGTACCCTAACCCTAACCCGTACCCTAACCCGTACCCTAACCCTAACCCGTACCCTAACCCTAACCCGTACCCTAACCCTAACCCTAACCCTAACCCTAACCCTAAGCCTAACCCTAACCCTAACCCTAACCCTAAGCCTGACACAGTCCTAAGCCTGACCCTAACCCTAACCCTAACCCTGACCGTGACTGTGTTCCCGACCCTAACCGCAATCCTTAAGGTAACCCTATCCCTGATCTAATGCCAACCACGATCCTAAACCTAATGCTGAGGCTAAACATAAAACTAAACCCTACCCTAACCCAAAACCTAACCCTAACCTTAAGGCTGTCTAACCCTAACCGAACCATAACCCTACTTCTAAACCTAATCCTAACTCCAAACCCAAACCTTTCCCCTAAATCTAATCCTGAAACTGAACCGTATATTGACCCCAATCCAAATCCTGACCCTGACCATAAACCGGACCCCGGCCCAGACCTTCACCAGATCCTGACCCTAAACCTAACCCTGACAATAGCACTGACCCAAAACTAACCCTGTCCTTGAGCTGAACGTGGACCCTAAACCAAAACCAGATCCTGACCCTAAACCTGACACTGGCTCTGAACTTCACCCTGACCCTGACCCAGACCCTGAACATAAACCTAAACCTGACCCTAACGGTGACCCTACACTGACCCTAACACTAACCCTGAAGCTGACTGTGATTCTGACCCTAACTGTAACCCTAAAGGTAACCCTGACCCTGACCCTGATATGGACCATGACACAAAACATAACAATGATTCTAACCCTACAACTAACCCATAAAACTAATGCAGACCCTGACCCTAAACCAGTGTAACCCTAATCCTCAAATTAATTCTAATTCTCACCCCAAACCCATACTTTAAACCTATCCCTGAATTTATCCCTGAATCTGACCTGACCCTTACCCTGAACTTTGCCAAAACTTGACCCTGATCCGAATTTTGACCCTAAACAGAACCCTGGCCCTGACCCTAAACTGAACCCTGGCCCTGACCCTAAACCTGACCCTAATACTTTCACTGACACTGACCATAAACCTAACTCTGACCCAGACCGTGAGCCTGACCAGAACTCTAACCCTAAAGCTAAACTAAGTCAGGACCCTAATCATAACCCAGAATCTAAACATAAAGCAGGCCTTATTCTAACCATGACCATAATCCTGAACTGGACCCTAACCATAACACTGAACATGACACCAAACCTATCCCTGACCCTGACCCTTACTCTGAAACTAACCCTAACCCTGACACTGACTGTGAGCCTGACCATAAACCTAACCCTGAACCTAACCCTAACCCTGACCCCTACACTACGCCTAACGATAACCCTGCCCCTAACAATGTCTAACCCTAACCCTGAACCTAACTATAACCCTAAAATTAACCCGGTCCTAAAACTAACTGAAAACGCTGACCCTGACTCTGACTGTGAGCCTGACCATAAACCTAACCCTAAACCTAACCCTAACCCTAACCCTAACCCTAACCCTAACCCTAACCCGTACCCTAACCCGTACCCTAACCCGTACCCTAACCCTAACCCGTACCCTAACCCGTACCCTAACCCTAACCCGTACCCTAACCCTAACCCGTACCCTAACCCTAACCCGTACCCTAACCCTAACCCTAAGCCTAACCCTAACCCTAACCCTAACCCTAAGCCTGACACAGTCCTAAGCCTGACCCTAACCCTAACCCTAACCCTGACCGTGACTGTGTTCCCGACCCTAACCGCAATCCTTAAGGTAACCCTATCCCTGATCTAATGCCAACCACGATCCTAAACCTAATGCTGAGGCTAAACATAAAACTAAACCCTACCCTAACCCAAAACCTAACCCTAACCTTAAGGCTGTCTAACCCTAACCGAACCATAACCCTACTTCTAAACCTAATCCTAACTCCAAACCCAAACCTTTCCCCTAAATCTAATCCTGAAACTGAACCGTATATTGACCCCAATCCAAATCCTGACCCTGACCATAAACCGGACCCCGGCCCAGACCTTCACCAGATCCTGACCCTAAACCTAACCCTGACAATAGCACTGACCCAAAACTAACCCTGTCCTTGAGCTGAACGTGGACCCTAAACCAAAACCAGATCCTGACCCTAAACCTGACACTGGCTCTGAACTTCACCCTGACCCTGACCCAGACCCTGAACATAAACCTAAACCTGACCCTAACGGTGACCCTACACTGACCCTAACACTAACCCTGAAGCTGACTGTGATTCTGACCCTAACTGTAACCCTAAAGGTAACCCTGACCCTGACCCTGATATGGACCATGACACAAAACATAACAATGATTCTAACCCTACAACTAACCCATAAAACTAATGCAGACCCTGACCCTAAACCAGTGTAACCCTAATCCTCAAATTAATTCTAATTCTCACCCCAAACCCATACTTTAAACCTATCCCTGAATTTATCCCTGAATCTGACCTGACCCTTACCCTGAACTTTGCCAAAACTTGACCCTGATCCGAATTTTGACCCTAAACAGAACCCTGGCCCTGACCCTAAACTGAACCCTGGCCCTGACCCTAAACCTGACCCTAATACTTTCACTGACACTGACCATAAACCTAACTCTGACCCAGACCGTGAGCCTGACCAGAACTCTAACCCTAAAGCTAAACTAAGTCAGGACCCTAATCATAACCCAGAATCTAAACATAAAGCAGGCCTTATTCTAACCATGACCATAATCCTGAACTGGACCCTAACCATAACACTGAACATGACACCAAACCTATCCCTGACCCTGACCCTTACTCTGAAACTAACCCTAACCCTGACACTGACTGTGAGCCTGACCATAAACCTAACCCTGAACCTAACCCTAACCCTGACCCCTACACTACGCCTAACGATAACCCTGCCCCTAACAATGTCTAACCCTAACCCTGAACCTAACTATAACCCTAAAATTAACCCGGTCCTAAAACTAACTGAAAACGCTGACCCTGACTCTGACTGTGAGCCTGACCATAAACCTAACCCTAAACCTAAACCTAACCCTAACCCTAACCCTAACCCTAACCCTAACCCGTACCCTAACCCGTACCCTAACCCGTACCCTAACCCTAACCCGTACCCTAACCCGTACCCTAACCCTAACCCGTACCCTAACCCGTACCCTAACCCTAACCCGTACCCTAACCCTAACCCGTACCCTAACCCTAACCCTAACCCTAACCCTAAGCCTAACCCTAACACTAACCCTAACCCTAAGCCTGACACAGTCCTAAGCCTGACCCTAACCCTAACCCTAACCCTGACCGTGACTGTGTTCCCGACCCTAACCGCAATCCTTAAGGTAACCCTATCCCTGATCTAATGCCAACCACGATCCTAAACCTAATGCTGAGGCTAAACATAAAACTAAACCCTACCCTAACCCAAAACCTAACCCTAACCTTAAGGCTGTCTAACCCTAACCGAACCATAACCCTACTTCTAAACCTAATCCTAACTCCAAACCCAAACCTTTCCCCTAAATCTAATCCTGAAACTGAACCGTATATTGACCCCAATCCAAATCCTGACCCTGACCATAAACCGGACCCCGGCCCAGACCTTCACCAGATCCTGACCCTAAACCTAACCCTGACAATAGCACTGACCCAAAACTAACCCTGTCCTTGAGCTGAACGTGGACCCTAAACCAAAACCAGATCCTGACCCTAAACCTGACACTGGCTCTGAACTTCACCCTGACCCTGACCCAGACCCTGAACATAAACCTAAACCTGACCCTAACGGTGACCCTACACTGACCCTAACACTAACCCTGAAGCTGACTGTGATTCTGACCCTAACTGTAACCCTAAAGGTAACCCTGACCCTGACCCTGATATGGACCATGACACAAAACATAACAATGATTCTAACCCTACAACTAACCCATAAAACTAATGCAGACCCTGACCCTAAACCAGTGTAACCCTAATCCTCAAATTAATTCTAATTCTCACCCCAAACCCATACTTTAAACCTATCCCTGAATTTATCCCTGAATCTGACCTGACCCTTACCCTGAACTTTGCCAAAACTTGACCCTGATCCGAATTTTGACCCTAAACAGAACCCTGGCCCTGACCCTAAACTGAACCCTGGCCCTGACCCTAAACCTGACCCTAATACTTTCACTGACACTGACCATAAACCTAACTCTGACCCAGACCGTGAGCCTGACCAGAACTCTAACCCTAAAGCTAAACTAAGTCAGGACCCTAATCATAACCCAGAATCTAAACATAAAGCAGGCCTTATTCTAACCATGACCATAATCCTGAACTGGACCCTAACCATAACACTGAACATGACACCAAACCTATCCCTGACCCTGACCCTTACTCTGAAACTAACCCTAACCCTGACACTGACTGTGAGCCTGACCATAAACCTAACCCTGAACCTAACCCTAACCCTGACCCCTACACTACGCCTAACGATAACCCTGCCCCTAACAATGTCTAACCCTAACCCTGAACCTAACTATAACCCTAAAATTAACCCGGTCCTAAAACTAACTGAAAACGCTGACCCTGACTCTGACTGTGAGCCTGACCATAAACCTAACCCTAAACCTAACCCTAACCCTAACCCTAACCCTAACCCTAACCCTAACCCGTACCCTAACCCGTACCCTAACCCGTACCCTAACCCTAACCCGTACCCTAACCCGTACCCTAACCCTAACCCGTACCCTAACCCGTACCCTAACCCTAACCCGTACCCTAACCCTAACCCGTACCCTAACCCTAACCCGTACCCTAACCCGTACCCTAACCCGTACCCTAACCCTAACCCGTACCCTAACCCTAACCCTAACCCTAAGCCTGACACAGTCCTAAGCCTGACCCTAACCCTAACCCTAACCCTGACCGTGACTGTGTTCCCGACCCTAACCGCAATCCTTAAGGTAACCCTATCCCTGATCTAATGCCAACCACGATCCTAAACCTAATGCTGAGGCTAAACATAAAACTAAACCCTACCCTAACCCAAAACCTAACCCTAACCTTAAGGCTGTCTAACCCTAACCGAACCATAACCCTACTTCTAAACCTAATCCTAACTCCAAACCCAAACCTTTCCCCTAAATCTAATCCTGAAACTGAACCGTATATTGACCCCAATCCAAATCCTGACCCTGACCATAAACCGGACCCCGGCCCAGACCTTCACCAGATCCTGACCCTAAACCTAACCCTGACAATAGCACTGACCCAAAACTAACCCTGTCCTTGAGCTGAACGTGGACCCTAAACCAAAACCAGATCCTGACCCTAAACCTGACACTGGCTCTGAACTTCACCCTGACCCTGACCCAGACCCTGAACATAAACCTAAACCTGACCCTAACGGTGACCCTACACTGACCCTAACACTAACCCTGAAGCTGACTGTGATTCTGACCCTAACTGTAACCCTAAAGGTAACCCTGACCCTGACCCTGATATGGACCATGACACAAAACATAACAATGATTCTAACCCTACAACTAACCCATAAAACTAATGCAGACCCTGACCCTAAACCAGTGTAACCCTAATCCTCAAATTAATTCTAATTCTCACCCCAAACCCATACTTTAAACCTATCCCTGAATTTATCCCTGAATCTGACCTGACCCTTACCCTGAACTTTGCCAAAACTTGACCCTGATCCGAATTTTGACCCTAAACAGAACCCTGGCCCTGACCCTAAACTGAACCCTGGCCCTGACCCTAAACCTGACCCTAATACTTTCACTGACACTGACCATAAACCTAACTCTGACCCAGACCGTGAGCCTGACCAGAACTCTAACCCTAAAGCTAAACTAAGTCAGGACCCTAATCATAACCCAGAATCTAAACATAAAGCAGGCCTTATTCTAACCATGACCATAATCCTGAACTGGACCCTAACCATAACACTGAACATGACACCAAACCTATCCCTGACCCTGACCCTTACTCTGAAACTAACCCTAACCCTGACACTGACTGTGAGCCTGACCATAAACCTAACCCTGAACCTAACCCTAACCCTGACCCCTACACTACGCCTAACGATAACCCTGCCCCTAACAATGTCTAACCCTAACCCTGAACCTAACTATAACCCTAAAATTAACCCGGTCCTAAAACTAACTGAAAACGCTGACCCTGACTCTGACTGTGAGCCTGACCATAAACCTAACCCTAAACCTAAACCTAACCCTAACCCTAACCCTAACCCTAACCCTAACCCGTACCCTAACCCGTACCCTAACCCGTACCCTAACCCTAACCCGTACCCTAACCCGTACCCTAACCCTAACCCGTACCCTAACCCGTACCCTAACCCTAACCCGTACCCTAACCCTAACCCGTACCCTAACCCTAACCCTAACCCTAACCCTAACCCTAAGCCTAACCCTAACCCTAACCCTAAGCCTAAGCCTGACACAGTCCTAAGCCTGACCCTAACCCTAACCCTAACCCTGACCGTGACTGTGTTCCCGACCCTAACCGCAATCCTTAAGGTAACCCTATCCCTGATCTAATGCCAACCACGATCCTAAACCTAATGCTAAGGCTAAACATAAAACTAAACCCTACCCTAACCCAAAACCTAACCCTAACCTTAAGGCTGTCTAACCCTAACCGAACCATAACCCTACTTCTAAACCTAATCCTAACTCCAAACCCAAACCTTTCCCCTAAATCTAATCCTGAAACTGAACCGTATATTGACCCCAATCCAAATCCTGACCCTGACCATAAACCGGACCCCGGCCCAGACCTTCACCAGATCCTGACCCTAAACCTAACCCTGACAATAGCACTGACCCAAAACTAACCCTGTCCTTGAGCTGAACGTGGACCCTAAACCAAAACCAGATCCTGACCCTAAACCTGACACTGGCTCTGAACTTCACCCTGACCCTGACCCAGACCCTGAACATAAACCTAAACCTGACCCTAACGGTGACCCTACACTGACCCTAACACTAACCCTGAAGCTGACTGTGATTCTGACCCTAACTGTAACCCTAAAGGTAACCCTGACCCTGACCCTGATATGGACCATGACACAAAACATAACAATGATTCTAACCCTACAACTAACCCATAAAACTAATGCAGACCCTGACCCTAAACCAGTGTAACCCTAATCCTCAAATTAATTCTAATTCTCACCCCAAACCCATACTTTAAACCTATCCCTGAATTTATCCCTGAATCTGACCTGACCCTTACCCTGAACTTTGCCAAAACTTGACCCTGATCCGAATTTTGACCCTAAACAGAACCCTGGCCCTGACCCTAAACTGAACCCTGGCCCTGACCCTAAACCTGACCCTAATACTTTCACTGACACTGACCATAAACCTAACTCTGACCCAGACCGTGAGCCTGACCAGAACTCTAACCCTAAAGCTAAACTAAGTCAGGACCCTAATCATAACCCAGAATCTAAACATAAAGCAGGCCTTATTCTAACCATGACCATAATCCTGAACTGGACCCTAACCATAACACTGAACATGACACCAAACCTATCCCTGACCCTGACCCTTACTCTGAAACTAACCCTAACCCTGACACTGACTGTGAGCCTGACCATAAACCTAACCCTGAACCTAACCCTAACCCTGACCCCTACACTACGCCTAACGATAACCCTGCCCCTAACAATGTCTAACCCTAACCCTGAACCTAACTATAACCCTAAAATTAACCCGGTCCTAAAACTAACAGAAAACGCTGACCCTGACTCTGACTGTGAGCCTGACCATAAACCTAACCCTAAACCTAACCCTAACCCTAACCCTAACCCTAACCCTAACCCGTACCCTAACCCGTACCCTAACCCGTACCCTAACCCGTACCCTAACCCTAACCCGTACCCTAACCCTAACCCGTACCCTAACCCGTACCCTAACCCGTACCCTAACCCTAACCCGTACCCTAACCCGTACCCTAACCCGTACCCTAACCCTAACCCGTACCCTAACCCGTACCCTAACCCTAACCCGTACCCTAACCCGTACCCTAACCCTAACCCGTACCCTAACCCTAACCCGTACCCTAACCCTAACCCTAACCCTAACCCTAAGCCTAACCCTAACCCTAACCCTAAGCCTAAGCCTGACACAGTCCTAAGCCTGACCCTAACCCTAACCCTAACCCTGACCGTGACTGTGTTCCCGACCCTAACCGCAATCCTTAAGGTAACCCTATCCCTGATCTAATGCCAACCACGATCCTAAACCTAATGCTGAGGCTAAACATAAAACTAAACCCTACCCTAACCCAAAACCTAACCCTAACCTTAAGGCTGTCTAACCCTAACCGAACCATAACCCTACTTCTAAACCTAATCCTAACTCCAAACCCAAACCTTTCCCCTAAATCTAATCCTGAAACTGAACCGTATATTGACCCCAATCCAAATCCTGACCCTGACCATAAACCGGACCCCGGCCCAGACCTTCACCAGATCCTGACCCTAAACCTAACCCTGACAATAGCACTGACCCAAAACTAACCCTGTCCTTGAGCTGAACGTGGACCCTAAACCAAAACCAGATCCTGACCCTAAACCTGACACTGGCTCTGAACTTCACCCTGACCCTGACCCAGACCCTGAACATAAACCTAAACCTGACCCTAACGGTGACCCTACACTGACCCTAACACTAACCCTGAAGCTGACTGTGATTCTGACCCTAACTGTAACCCTAAAGGTAACCCTGACCCTGACCCTGATATGGACCATGACACAAAACATAACAATGATTCTAACCCTACAACTAACCCATAAAACTAATGCAGACCCTGACCCTAAACCAGTGTAACCCTAATCCTCAAATTAATTCTAATTCTCACCCCAAACCCATACTTTAAACCTATCCCTGAATTTATCCCTGAATCTGACCTGACCCTTACCCTGAACTTTGCCAAAACTTGACCCTGATCCGAATTTTGACCCTAAACAGAACCCTGGCCCTGACCCTAAACTGAACCCTGGCCCTGACCCTAAACCTGACCCTAATACTTTCACTGACACTGACCATAAACCTAACTCTGACCCAGACCGTGAGCCTGACCAGAACTCTAACCCTAAAGCTAAACTAAGTCAGGACCCTAATCATAACCCAGAATCTAAACATAAAGCAGGCCTTATTCTAACCATGACCATAATCCTGAACTGGACCCTAACCATAACACTGAACATGACACCAAACCTATCCCTGACCCTGACCCTTACTCTGAAACTAACCCTAACCCTGACACTGACTGTGAGCCTGACCATAAACCTAACCCTGAACCTAACCCTAACCCTGACCCCTACACTACGCCTAACGATAACCCTGCCCCTAACAATGTCTAACCCTAACCCTGAACCTAACTATAACCCTAAAATTAACCCGGTCCTAAAACTAACTGAAAACGCTGACCCTGACTCTGACTGTGAGCCTGACCATAAACCTAACCCTAAACCTAAACCTAACCCTAACCCTAACCCTAACCCTAACCCGTACCCTAACCCGTACCCTAACCTGTACCCTAACCCTAACCCGTACCCTAACCCGTACCCTAACCCTAACCCGTACCCTAACCCTAACCCGTACCCTAACCCGTACCCTAACCCTAACCCGTACCCTAACCCTAACCCTAAGCCTAACCCTAACCCTAACCCTAACCCTAAGCCTGACACAGTCCTAAGCCTGACCCTAACCCTAACCCTAACCCTGACCGTGACTGTGTTCCCGACCCTAACCGCAATCCTTAAGGTAACCCTATCCCTGATCTAATGCCAACCACGATCCTAAACCTAATGCTGAGGCTAAACATAAAACTAAACCCTACCCTAACCCAAAACCTAACCCTAACCTTAAGGCTGTCTAACCCTAACCGAACCATAACCCTACTTCTAAACCTAATCCTAACTCCAAACCCAAACCTTTCCCCTAAATCTAATCCTGAAACTGAACCGTATATTGACCCCAATCCAAATCCTGACCCTGACCATAAACCGGACCCCGGCCCAGACCTTCACCAGATCCTGACCCTAAACCTAACCCTGACAATAGCACTGACCCAAAACTAACCCTGTCCTTGAGCTGAACGTGGACCCTAAACCAAAACCAGATCCTGACCCTAAACCTGACACTGGCTCTGAACTTCACCCTGACCCTGACCCAGACCCTGAACATAAACCTAAACCTGACCCTAACGGTGACCCTACACTGACCCTAACACTAACCCTGAAGCTGACTGTGATTCTGACCCTAACTGTAACCCTAAAGGTAACCCTGACCCTGACCCTGATATGGACCATGACACAAAACATAACAATGATTCTAACCCTACAACTAACCCATAAAACTAATGCAGACCCTGACCCTAAACCAGTGTAACCCTAATCCTCAAATTAATTCTAATTCTCACCCCAAACCCATACTTTAAACCTATCCCTGAATTTATCCCTGAATCTGACCTGACCCTTACCCTGAACTTTGCCAAAACTTGACCCTGATCCGAATTTTGACCCTAAACAGAACCCTGGCCCTGACCCTAAACTGAACCCTGGCCCTGACCCTAAACCTGACCCTAATACTTTCACTGACACTGACCATAAACCTAACTCTGACCCAGACCGTGAGCCTGACCAGAACTCTAACCCTAAAGCTAAACTAAGTCAGGACCCTAATCATAACCCAGAATCTAAACATAAAGCAGGCCTTATTCTAACCATGACCATAATCCTGAACTGGACCCTAACCATAACACTGAACATGACACCAAACCTATCCCTGACCCTGACCCTTACTCTGAAACTAACCCTAACCCTGACACTGACTGTGAGCCTGACCATAAACCTAACCCTGAACCTAACCCTAACCCTGACCCCTACACTACGCCTAACGATAACCCTGCCCCTAACAATGTCTAACCCTAACCCTGAACCTAACTATAACCCTAAAATTAACCCGGTCCTAAAACTAACTGAAAACGCTGACCCTGACTCTGACTGTGAGCCTGACCATAAACCTAACCCTAAACCTAACCCTAACCCTAACCCTAACCCTAACCCTAACCCTAACCCGTACCCTAACCCGTACCCTAACCCGTACCCTAACCCTAACCCGTACCCTAACCCGTACCCTAACCCTAACCCGTACCCTAACCCGTACCCTAACCCTAACCCGTACCCTAACCCTAACCCGTACCCTAACCCTAACCCTAACCCTAACCCTAACCCTAAGCCTAACCCTAACCCTAACCCTAACCCTAAGCCTGACACAGTCCTAAGCCTGACCCTAACCCTAACCCTAACCCTGACCGTGACTGTGTTCCCGACCCTAACCGCAATCCTTAAGGTAACCCTATCCCTGATCTAATGCCAACCACGATCCTAAACCTAATGCTGAGGCTAAACATAAAACTAAACCCTACCCTAACCCAAAACCTAACCCTAACCTTAAGGCTGTCTAACCCTAACCGAACCATAACCCTACTTCTAAACCTAATCCTAACTCCAAACCCAAACCTTTCCCCTAAATCTAATCCTGAAACTGAACCGTATATTGACCCCAATCCAAATCCTGACCCTGACCATAAACCGGACCCCGGCCCAGACCTTCACCAGATCCTGACCCTAAACCTAACCCTGACAATAGCACTGACCCAAAACTAACCCTGTCCTTGAGCTGAACGTGGACCCTAAACCAAAACCAGATCCTGACCCTAAACCTGACACTGGCTCTGAACTTCACCCTGACCCTGACCCAGACCCTGAACATAAACCTAAACCTGACCCTAACGGTGACCCTACACTGACCCTAACACTAACCCTGAAGCTGACTGTGATTCTGACCCTAACTGTAACCCTAAAGGTAACCCTGACCCTGACCCTGATATGGACCATGACACAAAACATAACAATGATTCTAACCCTACAACTAACCCATAAAACTAATGCAGACCCTGACCCTAAACCAGTGTAACCCTAATCCTCAAATTAATTCTAATTCTCACCCCAAACCCATACTTTAAACCTATCCCTGAATTTATCCCTGAATCTGACCTGACCCTTACCCTGAACTTTGCCAAAACTTGACCCTGATCCGAATTTTGACCCTAAACAGAACCCTGGCCCTGACCCTAAACTGAACCCTGGCCCTGACCCTAAACCTGACCCTAATACTTTCACTGACACTGACCATAAACCTAACTCTGACCCAGACCGTGAGCCTGACCAGAACTCTAACCCTAAAGCTAAACTAAGTCAGGACCCTAATCATAACCCAGAATCTAAACATAAAGCAGGCCTTATTCTAACCATGACCATAATCCTGAACTGGACCCTAACCATAACACTGAACATGACACCAAACCTATCCCTGACCCTGACCCTTACTCTGAAACTAACCCTAACCCTGACACTGACTGTGAGCCTGACCATAAACCTAACCCTGAACCTAACCCTAACCCTGACCCCTACACTACGCCTAACGATAACCCTGCCCCTAACAATGTCTAACCCTAACCCTGAACCTAACTATAACCCTAAAATTAACCCGGTCCTAAAACTAACAGAAAACGCTGACCCTGACTCTGACTGTGAGCCTGACCATAAACCTAACCCTAAACCTAACCCTAACCCTAACCCTAACCCTAACCCTAACCCGTACCCTAACCCGTACCCTAACCCGTACCCTAACCCGTACCCTAACCCTAAACCGTACCCTAACCCTAACCCGTACCCTAACCCGTACCCTAACCCGTACCCTAACCCTAACCCGTACCCTAACCCTAACCCGTACCCTAACCCGTACCCTAACCCGTACCCTAACCCTAACCCGTACCCTAACCCGTACCCTAACCCTAACCCGTACCCTAACCCGTACCCTAACCCTAACCCGTACCCTAACCCTAACCCGTACCCTAACCCTAACCCTAACCCTAACCCTAAGCCTAACCCTAACCCTAACCCTAAGCCTAAGCCTGACACAGTCCTAAGCCTGACCCTAACCCTAACCCTAACCCTGACCGTGACTGTGTTCCCGACCCTAACCGCAATCCTTAAGGTAACCCTATCCCTGATCTAATGCCAACCACGATCCTAAACCTAATGCTGAGGCTAAACTTAAAACTAAACCCTACCCTAACCCAAAACCTAACCCTAACCTTAAGGCTGTCTAACCCTAACCGAACCATAACCCTACTTCTAAACCTAATCCTAACTCCAAACCCAAACCTTTCCCCTAAATCTAATCCTGAAACTGAACCGTATATTGACCCCAATCCAAATCCTGACCCTGACCATAAACCGGACCCCGGCCCAGACCTTCACCAGATCCTGACCCTAAACCTAACCCTGACAATAGCACTGACCCAAAACTAACCCTGTCCTTGAGCTGAACGTGGACCCTAAACCAAAACCAGATCCTGACCCTAAACCTGACACTGGCTCTGAACTTCACCCTGACCCTGACCCAGACCCTGAACATAAACCTAAACCTGACCCTAACGGTGACCCTACACTGACCCTAACACTAACCCTGAAGCTGACTGTGATTCTGACCCTAACTGTAACCCTAAAGGTAACCCTGACCCTGACCCTGATATGGACCATGACACAAAACATAACAATGATTCTAACCCTACAACTAACCCATAAAACTAATGCAGACCCTGACCCTAAACCAGTGTAACCCTAATCCTCAAATTAATTCTAATTCTCACCCCAAACCCATACTTTAAACCTATCCCTGAATTTATCCCTGAATCTGACCTGACCCTTACCCTGAACTTTGCCAAAACTTGACCCTGATCCGAATTTTGACCCTAAACAGAACCCTGGCCCTGACCCTAAACTGAACCCTGGCCCTGACCCTAAACCTGACCCTAATACTTTCACTGACACTGACCATAAACCTAACTCTGACCCAGACCGTGAGCCTGACCAGAACTCTAACCCTAAAGCTAAACTAAGTCAGGACCCTAATCATAACCCTAAACATAAAGCAGGCCTTATTCTAACCATGACCATAATCCTGAACTGGACCCTAACCATAACACTGAACATGACACCAAAACCTATCCCTGACCCTGACCCTTACTCTGAAACTAACCCTAACCCCTGACACTGACTGTGAGCCTGACCATAAACCTAACCCTGAACCTAACCCTAACCCTGACCCCTACACTACGCCTAACGATAACCCTGCCCCTAACAATGTCTAACCCTAACCTGAACCTAACTATAACCCTAAAATTAACCCGGTCCTAAAACTAACTGAAAACGCTGACCCTGACTCTGACTGTGAGCCTGACCATAAACCTAACCCTAAACCTAACCCTAACCCTAACCCTAACCCTAACCCTAACCCGTACCCTAACCTGTACCCTAACCCTAACCCGTACCCTAACCGTACCCTAACCCTAACCCGTACCCTAACCCTAACCCGTACCCTAACCCGTACCCTAACCCTAACCCTAACCCTAACCCTAACCCTAAGCCTAACCCTAACCCTAACCCTAACCCTAAGCCTGACACAGTCCTAAGCCTGACCCTAACCCTAACCCTAACCCTGACCGTGACTGTGTTCCCGACCCTAACCGCAATCCTTAAGGTAACCCCTATCCCTGATCTAATGCCAACCACGATCCTAAACCTAATGCTGAGGCTAAACATAAAACTAAACCCTACCCTAACCCAAAACCTAACCCTAACCTTAAGGCTGTCTAACCCTAACCGAACCATAACCCTACTTCTAAACCTAATCCTAACTCCAAACCCAAACCTTTCCCCTAAATCTAATCCTGAAACTGAACCGTATATTGACCCCAATCCAAATCCTGACCCTGACCATAAACCGGACCCCGGCCCAGACCTTCACCAGATCCTGACCCTAAACCTAACCCTGACAATAGCACTGACCCAAAACTAACCCTGTCCTTGAGCTGAACATGGACCCTAAACCAAAACCAGATCCTGACCCTAAACCTGACACTGGCTCTGAACTTCACCCTGACCCTGACCCAGACCCTGAACATAAACCTAAACCTGACCCTAACGGTGACCCTACACTGACCCTAACACTAACCCTGAAGCTGACTGTGATTCTGACCCTAACTGTAACCCTAAAGGTAACCCTGACCCTGACCCTGATATGGACCATGACACAAAACATAACAATGATTCTAACCCTACAACTAACCCATAAAACTAATGCAGACCCTGACCCTAAACCAGTGTAACCCTAATCCTCAAATTAATTCTAATTCTCACCCCAAACCCATACTTTAAACCTATCCCTGAATTTATCCCTGAATCTGACCTGACCCTTACCCTGAACTTTGCCAAAACTTGACCCTGATCCGAATTTTGACCCTAAACAGAACCCTGGCCCTTACCCTAAACTGAACCCTGGCCCTGACCCTAAACCTGACCCTAATACTTTCACTGACACTGACCATAAACCTAACTCTGACCCAGACCGTGAGCCTGACCAGAACTCTAACCCTAAAGCTAAACTAAGTCAGGACCCTAATCATAACCCAGAATCTAAACATAAAGCAGGCCTTATTCTAACCATGACCATAATCCTGAACTGGACCCTAACCATAACACTGAACATGACACCAAACCTATCCCTGACCCTGACCCTTACTCTGAAACTAACCCTAACCCTGACACTGACTGTGAGCCTGACCATAAACCTAACCCTGAACCTAACCCTAACCCTGACCCCTACACTACGCCTAACGATAACCCTGCCCCTAACAATGTCTAACCCTAACCCTGAACCTAACTATAACCCTAAAATTAAACCGGTCCTAAAACTAACTGAAAACGCTGACCCTGACTCTGACTGTGAGCCTGACCATAAACCTAACCCTAAACCTAAACCTAACCCTAACCCTAACCCTAACCCTAACCCTAACCCGTACCCTAACCCGTACCCTAACCCGTACCCTAACCCTAACCCGTACCCTAACCCGTACCCTAAACCCTAACCCGTACCCTAACCCGTACCCTAACCCTAACCCGTACCCTAACCCTAACCCGTACCCTAACCCTAACCCTAACCCTAACCCTAACCCTAACCCTAAGCCTAACCCTAACCCTAACCCTAAGCCTGACACAGTCCTAAGCCTGACCCTAACCCTAACCCTATCCCTGACCGTGACTGTGTTCCCGACCCTAACCGCAATCCTTAAGGTAACCCTATCCCTGATCTAATGCCAACCACGATCCTAAACCTAATGCTGAGGCTAAACATAAAACTAAACCCTACCCTAACCCAAAACCTAACCCTAACCTTAAGGCTGTCTAACCCTAACTGAACCATAACCCTACTTCTAAACCTAATCCTAACTCCAAACCCAAACCTTTCCCCTAAATCTAATCCTGAAACTGAACCGTATATTGACCCCAATCCAAATCCTGACCCTGACCATAAACCGGACCCCGGCCCAGACCTTCACCAGATCCTGACCCTAAACCTAACCCTGACAATAGCACTGACCCAAAACTAACCCTGTCCTTGAGCTGAACGTGGACCCTAAACCAAAACCAGATCCTGACCCTAAACCTGACACTGGCTCTGAACTTCACCCTGACCCTGACCCAGACCCTGAACATAAACCTAAACCTGACCCTAACGGTGACCCTACACTGACCCTAACACTAACCCTGAAGCTGACTGTGATTCTGACCCTAACTGTAACCCTAAAGGTAACCCTGACCCTGACCCTGATATGGACCATGACACAAAACATAACAATGATTCTAACCCTACAACTAACCCATAAAACTAATGCAGACCCTGACCCTAAACCAGTGTAACCCTAATCCTCAAATTAATTCTAATTCTCACCCCAAACCCATACTTTAAACCTATCCCTGAATTTATCCCTGAATCTGACCTGACCCTTACCCTGAACTTTGCCAAAACTTGACCCTGATCCGAATTTTGACCCTAAACAGAACCCTGGCCCTGACCCTAAACTGAACCCTGGCCCTGACCCTAAACCTGACCCTAATACTTTCACTGACACTGACCATAAACCTAACTCTGACCCAGACCGTGAGCCTGACCAGAACTCTAACCCTAAAGCTAAACTAAGTCAGGACCCTAATCATAACCCAGAATCTAAACATAAAGCAGGCCTTATTCTAACCATGACCATAATCCTGAACTGGACCCTAACCATAACACTGAACATGACACCAAACCTATCCCTGACCCTGACCCTTACTCTGAAACTAACCCTAACCCTGACACTGACTGTGAGCCTGACCATAAACCTAACCCTGAACCTAACCCTAACCCTGACCCCTACACTACGCCTAACGATAACCCTGCCCCTAACAATGTCTAACCCTAACCCTGAACCTAACTATAACCCTAAAATTAACCCGGTCCTAAAACTAACTGAAAACGCTGACCCTGACTCTGACTGTGAGCCTGACCATAAACCTAACCCTAAACCTAAACCTAACCCTAACCCTAACCCTAACCCTAACCCTAACCCGTACCCTAAACCGTACCCTAACCCGTACCCTAACCCTAACCCGTACCCTAACCCGTACCCTAACCCTAACCCGTACCCTAACCCGTACCCTAACCCTAACCCGTACCCTAACCCTAACCCGTACCCTAACCCTAACCCTAACCCTAACCCTAAGCCTATCCCTAACCCTAACCCTAACCCTAAGCCTGACACAGTCCTAAGCCTGACCCTAACCCTAACCCTAACCCTGACCGTGACTGTGTTCCCGACCCTAACCGCAATCCTTAAGGTAACCCTATCCCTGATCTAATGCCAACCACGATCCTAAACCTAATGCTGAGGCTAAACATAAAACTAAACCCTACCCTAACCCAAAACCTAACCCTAACCTTAAGGCTGTCTAACCCTAACCGAACCATAACCCTACTTCTAAACCTAATCCTAACTCCAAACCCAAACCTTTCCCCTAAATCTAATCCTGAAACTGAACCGTATATTGACCCCAATCCAAATCCTGACCCTGACCATAAACCGGACCCCGGCCCAGACCTTCACCAGATCCTGACCCTAAACCTAACCCTGACAATAGCACTGACCCAAAACTAACCCTGTCCTTGAGCTGAACGTGGACCCTAAACCAAAACCAGATCCTGACCCTAAACCTGACACTGGCTCTGAACTTCACCCTGACCCTGACCCAGACCCTGAACATAAACCTAAACCTGACCCTAACGGTGACCCTACACTGACCCTAACACTAACCCTGAAGCTGACTGTGATTCTGACCCTAACTGTAACCCTAAAGGTAACCCTGACCCTGACCCTGATATGGACCATGACACAAAACATAACAATGATTCTAACCCTACAACTAACCCATAAAACTAATGCAGACCCTGACCCTAAACCAGTGTAACCCTAATCCTCAAATTAATTCTAATTCTCACCCCAAACCCATACTTTAAACCTATCCCTGAATTTATCCCTGAATCTGACCTGACCCTTACCCTGAACTTTGCCAAAACTTGACCCTGATCCGAATTTTGACCCTAAACAGAACCCTGGCCCTGACCCTAAACTGAACCCTGGCCCTGACCCTAAACCTGACCCTAATACTTTCACTGACACTGACCATAAACCTAACTCTGACCCAGACCGTGAGCCTGACCAGAACTCTAACCCTAAAGCTAAACTAAGTCAGGACCCTAATCATAACCCAGAATCTAAACATAAAGCAGGCCTTATTCTAACCATGACCATAATCCTGAACTGGACCCTAACCATAACACTGAACATGACACCAAACCTATCCCTGACCCTGACCCTTACTCTGAAACTAACCCTAACCCTGACACTGACTGTGAGCCTGACCATAAACCTAACCCTGAACCTAACCCTAACCCTGACCCCTACACTACGCCTAACGATAACCCTGCCCCTAACAATGTCTAACCCTAACCCTGAACCTAACTATAACCCTAAAATTAACCCGGTCCTAAAACTAACTGAAAACGCTGACCCTGACTCTGACTGTGAGCCTGACCATAAACCTAACCCTAACCCTAAACCTAAACCTAACCCTAACCCTAACCCTAACCCTAACCCTAACCCGTACCCTAACCCGTACCCTAACCCGTACCCTAACCCTAACCCGTACCCTAACCCGTACCCTAACCCGTACCCTAACCCTAACCCGTACCCTAACCCGTACCCTAACCCCGTACCCTAACCCTAACCCGTACCCTAACCCTAACCCTAACCCTAACCCTAACCCTAAGCCTAACCCTAACCCTAACCCCTAAGCCTGACACAGTCCTAAGCCTGACCCTAACCCTAACCCTAACCCTGACCGTGACTGTGTTCCCGACCCTAACCGCAATCCTTAAGGTAACCCTATCCCTGATCTAATGCCAACCACGATCCTAAACCTAATGCTGAGGCTAAACATAAAACTAAACCCTACCCTAACCCAAAACCTAACCCTAACCTTAAGGCTGTCTAACCCTAACCGAACCATAACCCTACTTCTAAACCTAATCCTAACTCCAAACCCAAACCTTTCCCCTAAATCTAATCCTGAAACTGAACCGTATATTGACCCCAATCCAAATCCTGACCCTGACCATAAACCGGACCCCGGCCCAGACCTTCACCAGATCCTGACCCTAAACCTAACCCTGACAATAGCACTGACCCAAAACTAACCCTGTCCTTGAGCTGAACGTGGACCCTAAACCAAAACCAGATCCTGACCCTAAACCTGACACTGGCTCTGAACTTCACCCTGACCCTGACCCAGACCCTGAACATAAACCTAAACCTGACCCTAACGGTGACCCTACACTGACCCTAACACTAACCCTGAAGCTGACTGTGATTCT